>NC_089530.1:23660626-23769828 GCF_963924715.1 Thunnus thynnus
CTCTCTTCACACTTCTCTTTAACGTTTCTTTTTCATTTCCTTCCCCCCCATTCCTCTCTTTTATCTTTCCCTTCAGTTCCCTTTTATAGTCTATCTCGTACTCCATTCTGTGTGCCCCCATCTTTATCAGCCCCACTCTTTTCTCCCTGTTCTTGTCTATCTTTCCGATCCAAACTACATGTGGCAATGAATTCTCTCCCTGGCAATGAGCTGTCTACCCTCAGGAGCAGCAGCAATCCTTGGCCAGAGGAAGGCAAATCTCTTCTCTAAGATCTTATTGTATCTCTTGCCTGTGGTTATGACACTCTGGATCAAGGTTCTTACTACTGTACTTCAGTGAAAAAAAAGGCAGAATGTATGGATCACCACACAACACATGCACTGCCATATATACAGTGTATTCTGTAAATACAGTCATACATTGTTCAATCACTTGGAACGGAGCCTTATATTCCTATACTTGCAGGGTGAGGTTTTTGTGTTCATCCAAAGCTCACAAAGCTGAGAATCCGACCTGGGTACACACTCTGTAGTCTACCGCAGTTCAAGTCACGACTAGTTTAAAGTACTACTTGACTGTTTTTGATTTGCCACCTAATTAAGACCTGAGTACTGTCTGATAACATGAGCAGCACATGCTGAATCTTCAAAGTGGATTTATACTTGTGCATAAAGGCTTTATAGTAGTGCTGGGTGATATCTTGAATTAATTTATTTGAATTTTTATTTTTGCACGATGTGTAAAATGTCTAAATCGTAAAATCAAATTATTACAAAATGAACAAAAAGGTTATTTTTAGTCAAAAAGTAATGTAGATGGTAGTGGGCTAAATTAGCTGTTTTGAGTCATGACAGTCCCGTAAACTGTGATTAGTTACACAACGTGCACATCTGCTGCAGTTATGTTTAGTTTGTCTACCTGCTGGGTAACTAATGCTAGCTAGCAGCAGTCTGCAGATATCAAACTGATATCTTTTTAAAGAAACACAAACAACAGCAGATCTGTGCTGAAACTGATTATTAAACTGAATGTGCTCTTCTTAAGCATCTGGTACTGACAGTTAATAGCTGTGTGGGATGACCTGTATTTTATATGTAACGATAACAGCCGTGCAAGTGGTGCAGATCTTTTATTATTCTTGCTCAACTGTCTTAAAAAATATGATGTTTCAAGCCTGTAATTTGCAGGCAAACAAAAATTGATTGAAACTGTGAATCAACCTAAAGCTTAAAATAAATTCAAATTAGATTTTTTTTTCCTTTTTGCCCAGTCCTAAGTTACAGCATATATCCATACTGCATCCATAGTTATGCCACAGGCTTTGCTGGAGCAGACATGCACCGCCTTGACAATGTAACAATATGTCACTGTATGTCACAATTAAGGAACGTAAACACAATTACTTTGGGGTATATAATTAGAAAACAACACAGCCTGATGGTGTATCACACATCAATGTAATGTGCAGAGCCACAACAATCAACGGGTGAAATCTGACGCTGAACTATAAATCGATACCCTTGCCAGCGGTATCCATGGCAGCATCTCTGCACACCTTGACGCTGAAGCATAAATCAAGGTTTAGTAAGGCGATCAAATTGAATGAGGCTTAATTGTTGCCTTATAATAGGTTTCAGACTTTTTTCTCTGCAGTGTATGTCGCCACATGCCTTTTTTATACCAAACAAATGTTCACACTTGTCCATCACCGCTAAATCATCAATAGTAAATGCTGTTTAAGTTATAGATATGTAAGACTGCAGTATGCTAAAAATAAACCAGTCAGTAGAAGTTCAGAATGTAGTTGAGAGGCCTTTGGAGGTTTTCCCAACAGGTTTGGAGCTAGATGAGGTGAAAGACTGAAGCACTACAGACTGCAGTCTGGGTTTAAAACGAAGTAGAGGGTGTGCATCAGCAATCATGTGTGTAGACTGCTTTATTTGAACAGCAGGGTTACTGTCTGAGGTCTGTGGTCATGTCAACATTTTAGCCAATCAAAACATGATGTTATGGAATAATTTGTCATTTAGGTATCGTGCGTCATCACAAAACTTTGCCAAATTCACTATTTATTACAGTAGTAATATAGTAATCACTAAAGTAAACTGTAAATGAAGACTGCAATAGATCTAGAACATTCTGACAATAATCAGACACTGATTTATAGACATTGTAATTTTACTTTAATTAATGTAATTAACTCTGTTATAGGTGAATATCTATCTATAGCTACTTGTATTAACATAAAAAAACTATTTGAGAAGTCCTCTAATGTCAAATAATAATGATTCAAAATATCTGTAGCAAAATACCCTTATTGAAAGTTTTGGGAAGATTTTGGAGATGGAAATATAATTTTACTGGATTTTCTATGTTTTCATTCATTTGAAGTTGACAGTAGAGTCTAAAACAAATCTTGGCATCAGTCATCATGCCATTTGTATACTGTCTGTTTCAAAAATGGTGACCATTTCTAGACATTTTGACCTGACAAATATCTGATTGGGAGTGAAACAATGAGTTGAGTCAGTGTGCAGGTGTTTCTTTTTTCATTAAGATATTTTCCTCATTCTTAGACTTCAGATCGATAGATTTCTACTGATTACATTAATCCTCTGTTGGCCCTGCATCTCTGAGGTTTGACCCTTGTAATTTTGGCATTGGATGTAGAAATGTTATTGTGCTGTTGCACTCATTCTAAGCCACTGCCAGCAGCTTGCTCCTCCGGGCCCCCAGTACTAAGCTCTGCACCATGGGGGATCGAGCCTTCTGCTCTGCTGCACCACGTTGTGGAACAGCCTTCCTAACCATCTGAGGGCAGACCAGACCCCAGCTTCTTTTTAAAAAAGGCTTAAAAAGCTTTCTATTCAGGAGGGCTTTTTCATCTAAACTCTTATTACTTTTTTCTTTATGTTGTGTGTTCTATGTTATTAAAAACCCCTTAATGGTCTGACGGTCCACACGCAGGCATCAGACCATTACATACACAACTATGCTATGTACACAACTCCTATGTTTAAGTGGGTACTCATGCAATGCATCATTTGAAAGCTAAGATTCTCGTGATTCAACTGTAAACAATTAAAAAATTCATACAACTCACCTATGAAGCCTCATATTACTCCACTGACTAATACAACTCTGACAAAACGGTCTTGTTACATTGGCAAATGTCCAGTCGATCCAATCCAGTTTAATATTTAGTTCAAAAACACATTATTACATCAATAAATATCCATGAATGGCTATTGCATCATTTCAAATTAGCTGGCAGATGTCCTAATCTTCTATGTGTTTTCCATCATAACAAGAGTTAGCATGTAATATTAGCCATATCTTGGTATCAAAATGACAGCTGCCATTTCAATTGACTCAATAGGAGCTTCCATGTCCTGTCCACAGCCTACAATAGCCAACAAAAGCATTAACAGGAGGTGCCAGCCTCTCTTATTTCGTGTAAAGACCGAGCCAGGTCAAGGAACAGATTCTGCTGATGACTGGAGCTTCGAATAGCCACTGAAATTCCAAAGATGACCATATGCAGCTTTAGTGGTTTCTATAAAGCCACAAAATGGGCATTGTGTAATTTTAAATAGTTTACTGTTTATTACTTTTTAAATGAACTGCTTTTCCACCATAATATTTGTTTTGGCTCTTTTACATGCACAACATTTAGTTTCAAGGAGGGAACATAAAACCATAATGTGTTTATGCTCCAGTAACTCTGAAGCAGGGGTCATTTGGTGTCTCTGAATGGCCTTTTTCTGAAGACGCCTAGACATACCCTTAGAGAAACATTTGTAAAATATTAATTTTTTTGTGGTATTATTATTATTATTATTATTGTCACTGAAATGCTGTCCCATTGTGTTTTCCAGCTTGTAAGTCCCAGCTATATATCATCTGCAGGCATCTGTTTGCAAAAAAATATTCAGGCAGAAATAAAAACATTCCACTTCAGTGTGTTCAAACGTCTATTAATCAATGCCAGCAGCGCTTACAGTGATTCTGACTGTTATGGAAAAAAACATCAGTGTTACCTTTCAAAAGAGACCAAAACCATGCATCTACTCCTAATGGTTCAAGAACAGCTTTCAGTTTACTTAAGGTATGCCTTGGATAAGCGTTTTAGGTTAATTTTACATAAATTTAAAGGGTTGTCAAGGGGTTAATACTGTAGCACTTTGAATGATAAGTGCGGTACAAATTACATGTAGTATTATTATTATTATTACATCTAACCATAATAATTGTAATAGCAGCATGCAGACAATAACTCCGCTGCAATACAGTCATAATGACCTGTTGTGGTGAATTTCTCCTCTATGGTTCACTGGAAAACAACCCTGTTATTTGTCCTCTGTTAATTTATGAACAAAGAGGCTATTATTCTGTAGGTGAAGAGACCATGATTAGCTAGTCCTTTGAGAACTTGACCAAGCCTTGTGCAACGTGTTGTTAATAATTCTGTACAAAAGGACAACATGTTTCTTTCCACAAAATGGGTCCATGACGTATAATACAACACAGTATATTCTTCTGAGCCCTTTGTTATCAGGCTTTTTTCTATTTCTTCATTGTTTAGGTGGAAGGATAATTATTCCAGTTCATCACTCATTTGCTGATAAACCTGAATCATGGAAGGTACAAGAGCATCCAGATGTGGCTCAGCTGGCCTCAGGTAAGACAAAAAAAACATTAAGAGTATCTTTGAGTATTTATGAAGCTGAAAATGGTCCTTGTGTTTTTTAAATGAGGACACTTTGGCATCACTGTCTTGCAGTTTTACTGCTTGTCAATAATCTTGTCTATGATTCGATGTGCCTGCTGTTCTACTGATTATCCATCCACTTGTGTGCTCTCTGTTTATTTATTTGGCTTCACAGAGACGGAGTGAGGGATCCCTTATTCCCTTCTCATGCATGAAGGCCAGCTCTTTATCAGTCACCCCTGTGGAGAGAGAAAGAGAAAGACAGGGAGTTATATAGAGTGTGTGATGGTAAACAGGCAAAAGAAAGAAAGAAATCAAAAGATAGATAGAAAGAGAGAAAATGAAGACAGCTAAAGGTTTGTAAGCAATATGGTGATTGAAAAAAACATGAAAAGATAATGAGATGGATGGCATGCATGGCAGCATTTGGTGAGAAACATTTTATCCTTCATCAGGCTCAACACAAACTTCTCTTAGACACTTTCATGTTGTGTTACATTCAGTTGTACCTGGAGATAATCTTTGGAATTTGGTCAGTAGATTTAAACTGAACAAACACTTTGTTGTTAGTCTTGTGTGGACGTGCTGCACAAAATACTCTGGCAGGGTAAATTCCTAAATCAACTAAAAGTCCCCAGGTATTACTCATCCCCTGTGAACAGAGCTTCTGAGGATTCTTTAGATAAGTAAGCATTACACTCCAAGTAATTTCAAGGAGTCACAAATTGCAACACTTCAGCCTCTCCAAATAGTCTTTCATCACTTCCCTATACTCCTGGCAGCCTGTCTGTCTGTCTGCTGCAGCTGGTTTAGAATTTATTAATCCTGGTACTGGTGTGAAGTGTTGCTGAGGGAGCAGTGACCTCATCCCTTCAGGTCAAGATCCAGCTCTACACACCGGCCGGTGATCTGCATTCTGACAGCACTGGGGTTTTAGCTCTCCTTGCCTTCCAGTGGCTTGGTCACCGCTCAGCAGAACTTGACTTTTGCTGTTCCCAAATGCCAGAGTGACTTAAAGTGTTTTATATCTTCTGTAAAAAAAAAAAAAACTAAAAACTTGCTCCTGGATATGAAATGTGTTAGTTTGTAGGTTGTTGTTTTTTTGCCAAGAATCCTTCAAATTTAAGGAAGAGTATCAACCTTGTGTATTTTGGTGAATGTAGAACTTCTCAGGTGGTTAAAATCACCAAATTCTGTGGACAGGACTGAATTGGAAAAGGAGGTTGCGCTTCAACACTGGGAATCTCAGTAGAGTGCTAAACCCAAAAATCCAGTGAGCATGTTCCAAAAAATATGAAAAGGTTGCACATCTCAAATTTCCAAGTCAAAGAGGACAAAATATTAACATTTCACTTGTTTATTTGGCTCACATCACACTAGAAAAACACGTTTCGGCACAGAGCCCTCTGTGCCAAAATGTATAAGCATTTTTTCTATTCCTCACTGAATCATATACAGTCTCATCACTTACTGTCATACTTTCTGCCTTACTGCTTTGGTCTCTTTATGGCTATCCCCTGTATTTTCCCTTACATGATCTTTCTGAGCTCATTGGGACACTATCAGCACACTCCAGTTCAATATCTCTATCGCTGGTTGATCATAAAGCTTCCACTGGATGAGATTCAGCATATTCTAATACTGTGCCCATCAAATTTGGACAGGAACATCTGCAGAGAATTTCCAGCTCCCTTTAGCTGTGGGAATTTAAGCACTGGAGTGCTTTTTCAGACTGTGTCTATTACCTAGAAAAAAGGCTAACACACCCATGTGTTAGCTTTTGCTAGAAAACAAGGTGCACCAACACTGTGAGTGGATTGTACCTGTGCCGGTCTTTTTGTGATTTTCTATTATTTTATACTGTTATAATGTCAAATGTCTGTGTTAAACATGGTCAAAGGTCCAAAACTTGAGGTTAATGTATGTAAAAATGCTCCCCTGTGAGTCAAAAGCAGGCTTCAACCTGCTCTGAACACTACATTTGCAATGTTACATGTACTCGAGATGATGTCACATTGTTCACACATCCCGACGAAGGACCGTCCATTCCTTAGTCTTTGTTGCTAAGGTTGTTGCTAAGGTTGTTCCATTGGTTGTTTGCATTGTCCTCTCGCATATTTTGGATTGGATTTGGGCTCAAACATGTACAGATGTATTTGAGAAGTTTCCATTTCGAGTAAAGAACAAGAAAAAGAAGTGAAATCCTGATAATATTGTTTGTTTACATAGTCTCTGGAGTTGCCTGAAGTCTTCCAAGAGCTAATCAATCAGAACAGAGTGGGCTCATCGGGAGGGGGGCCTTAAGGAGACAGGAGCTAAAACAGCCTTTTTCAGACAAAGGCTGAACTGAGGGGCTGCATAAAGGGCCAGTATAAGATAAATTAGTTTTTTGAACTATGAATCATGCAAAGATATTCCAGCAGAGTCCCAGAATAAAAATATAGACTGGGAAATATGCATGATACATCCCCTTTAAGAATTTAGCAGGATATCCAGTTATTTCTCTTCCAGACTTTCTCCTTTTCATCTTATCTTTGTATTCATTCATGGAGTCATGCAGCTTAGGGATGAACAACTTTTATACTTGCATAAATATGTTTTCATCTCAATTCACATCATGTAGAGTGAACTGTATGCCTTTGCCTATTGTATTGACTGTCATGTAATCATTATGCTTTGCGTTCAAACTGAACATCCAGTTAGCACTGATGCCAAATGTCTAGGTTATAGACCAAATTAGTTTTAAATGTTACATTCAATAGGATTTAAATGACTATTTTCAAAGTGCAGCAGGTCTCAACTGCATGTTGAAATGCAGATATTAAAATGCTGTTTAAACATCTTTTATACGTAACCTGGGCGCCTAAATAAAAAAACAAAACAAAACATACTTTTCATTCAAATTCAGCCCTGTTTTAGTCTTGTTGACCTCTTCCATCTTTTGACATACAGATCAACAAACCAGTGTTGGCTGAGACACCATTAGTGCTAAACTGGTAATGCAACTTATAGAGAAACGAAACTGTGCAGTTATTGACAGAAAAGAAGTGACTGACATGGCTGACTGGTGCTTGTGTGGGAGGCGACGCATGTGTCCAGCCAAGACTGTATAGGAACAAAATTATTAAAAGAACCCTCTTGTGTTCATAGAATAATCATAATCAAATTATTGCCATGATCAAGTACGAGCAATAATTTGATTATTTTTCACACTCATTGTCTGTAAAGACAGCCATTTGGATGGTTCATTCTGTTTTTAAATGATGGAGTTTTGTTCATGTTCCAAAATAAATTTGCTACATTTTTTTTCAACCGGGAGCAGTCTGTCCTTCACACATATTCCTCTTCTTTGTCTCACAGGAGCTTTTAGTGTGCTTTTGGAGTTTGTGAATTGTCAAAACACAGCTCCTGATTGGCTGGCCGATTGTGTGTGTGATTTTTGTTGGAGAGCATGCATTGGGAACACTTGTGAGAGACAGAGAGAAAGAGAGATGAAAAAAAGGAAAAGAGAGGATGATTGAGGGAAAGAGAATGGAGGGGTGAGCTGGCGTTTGGCTGAGCAGTGAAGAGATATTCTCTGCAGCTCTTTATCTGCTGCCTCTGTGGGCAGGCAGAGACAGACAGAGAGATGGTGGTATGAAGGAGAAGGCTCAGTTACCTGGAACAACCTGGAAAAGGGGGTGTTAAAATAAAAAAGCAGAAAGAGAGAGAAGCTATGGGAGGATAAAACCAAAACTTCAAATGAAAAAATATTTTATATCCCCTGTATCTTAATCTGGGAACAAGACAGCATAGGTTTACTGATATGTGTAATAGGAAAACCACAAACTGCCTTAAAGCAAGATTATGTAACTTTTGAGAGAAGACATACCAAAATCTTCTTTAAATGAATATATATATATATATATATATATATATATATATATATATATATATATATATATATATATATATATTTCAATATACTGTTTTGATGCTGTTTAGAATGTCATTTTTTCTCTATTTTCCTGAAAAAACATTAAAATATTTTTGATGACTCACCCTGCACTCCTCATATGGCTGCTGTCTTTTGTCATACATATGTGTACTTGTAACAAAGTAAATCAGAAACCCAGTTGTGCGTATACATACGCATAACCTACCTGGGGAAATCAGGCTTCTTTAATCCCCTACCCCTAATTACAGTAACCAGGTGTCACGTTTACATAAGAAATCAGTTTAGAGTAAAAAGACAACTTCAGTTGGGTTACTTAAGTGCATGTAAATGCATTAATTGTTGATATCTTTAAAGCTGCATTTACTGTTTTTTTTGGCCATTTGGGGGCAGCAGAAACAAGTAGTGAACACAACATTGACACATTGTCGCCATTTAAGTTGATATGTTGAGCAAACAGTTGCTTATTTCCACATTCAGCAGTTACGGAGCGACATTATCATTCATTTGTTTCATGTTTCTGTCCACCTGATGAAGCCCAATATTCACTCTCTTTTAGCTCTGTTTTTGCTCTCTACCAACTCCTGAGGGAAATATCTGGTTCTTTAGCTTTAGCTAAATGATCCACTATGTTCACCAGGTAGTGTACATTAGGTTTTTAGAGCCGTTTTTTTCTGAAAACAGCTGCCTGCTGCGGCTGAAAACAACACTGTGAAAGCACTGAGAGTGAACCAAAACAGTAAAGTTGCAGCCTGACAGCTAAACAATGAGCTGAAACTCACTATAAAGCTCTGTAAAGCCGAGGGGAGCTGCAGAGTCTCTGATAATTCTCTGTAGGTTCATCACTACAGACCACGACCAACATATTAAACACTGTCATTTGATACATTCTTACATCAAAGAATCTCGATTATAGCCATTATAAGCACAACATTAAATTATTCATCCTATTACTGCCACATGTGGCCACAGCAGCCACTTTTCAGTAAAAAGTTGCAAACTAGTTTCTTTCTTGTAATTGTATTTTTGTAATGAAAATAACAGAAGATAAAGGTAAGGTAGAAAATGAAATGTGAAGAATAGGTTTGCCATATTTTGCTGTTCATGTGTTGCTTGAATAGCTACACTGTACATGATGTAAGATAGCATCAACAGCACTTATATTGGAAAAGTTAATAAGTACAAAAGATGTTATAAAAACCAATGTTAATTTTTAAACAGTGTTTCAAAGAATGGTTTGATTAAAAAAAATTTAAGATAAGAAGACACACACACACACACTTCCTCAGTCTATGTTAGCTTCTCCATTGCCCTCTCTCTCTCTCTCTCTCTCTCTCTCTCTCTCTCTCTCTCTCTTATCAACACTCACATTCTCTCTCTCACTGTGTGGACGAAAACAGTTTTGTACTTGGAACTCTGTTTGGAAGATAATTACCCAGACCTCTGCAGTCTGCTCTCTGAGCCTGTCTGAAGAGGATATAGTCACACACACAGAAACACACACACACACACACATATATACACACACACACACACACAAAAAGGCTCCATCCTCAGAATTAGTGATGTCGTAACGATGGCAGATCTGTTGGCATGCTTGCTGTTGTGTGTGTGTGTGTGAGCGTGTTCACGTACACAATGCCAGTGTCCTTGCGTCTTGTAGACTGTGACAGAATCTATTCGCCCACCTGCTCCTCTTCATTATCCAAAATGCAGAGCTGTAGATGTAGGGCAGAATATCTGGCTGGTTACGTTCCTCTCCTGTCTCTCCTTTTTCTTTTTTTTTCCTTTTCTCTTCTCTTTGTTCGTTCTCTCCCTTTTGTTA
Source organism: Thunnus thynnus (assembly GCF_963924715.1). Lineage (NCBI taxonomy): Eukaryota > Metazoa > Chordata > Actinopteri > Scombriformes > Scombridae > Thunnus > Thunnus thynnus. Next base: position 23,671,098 of record NC_089530.1, read on the forward strand.
CATCTCCATCTGTTTCCCCTCCTGTTCCTCTCGCCTCCCCATTCGCAACTACCTTTTCTCCTTCCCCTTTATACAGTGCCTTTTCATCTCCATGTTTCCTGTACTCTCCTCTTTGCCTCTCCCTCTGTTCCTCTCTGTTCTTTCCTTTCCTGTGTCCTCTCCTCTACCTTTTTCCCTATCCTCTCCTGTTTCATCTCCATTACTCCTATATTATTCCTAGCGTGTCTGCTTTTTTCTTCTCCTTTCATTGTTTAGCCCCTTCCCTTTTTTCCTCTTTGGTTGTCCTCTCTCCTTACCTTCTTAGCTTTTCATTAGTCTCCCCTCATCATCTTCTTTCCTTTTCTCTCCTCTCCTCTCATCTGCTGTCTTCCTCCCTCTCTCCTTCCCTCATACCTTGGCATGCTCGCCACGTATTCAATTACTCTGGACTTGATTACATGCTTAAAATGCGACATTGAAGGGCGAACGGCTACTTACTCTCCAAAGGAAATCTATCGGCGCCCTGCTTACGATGCTGCAAGGTTTCTCCCAGCTTTGGTTTTGTTTACATGCTTTCAGGAGCGGCTGTCTTACTTTGGTGCTGGCAGGTGCATTTCGTGAGGAGCAAGAGGGGAGGGAGGTGGGTTTCTCTGATGTGGCAGTCTCTGTGACACCCCCCTTTCTTTCACACTCTCTGTCTCTCTCTCTCTCTCTCTCACACACACACACACACACACACACACACAAAGTCTCTTAATACATGTTCATTACAGATAACATCTTGGTAATCAGCTGGTTAAATTGTGCTATTTAAGTTGAATAAAAATAAATCACTGAGCATTTTATCAGTTGATTGATGCAAACACTCCCAAGTGACCTCACCCGATGTTGTTTTCTTCTGCTCTTTCTCACACACATGTGCACGTACACAATCACACATTACAAGCAAGCATGCGAGCACATTGACTGATTAAATTCTATTATATCATGGTCTGGGTGAATGCTCTTTTTTGATTGGCTGGCAGGTGTGCATTAAACACACGTACTTCGGCTCAATTTTAATCACTGTTCTAAATTCATCCACTACCCAACCTGTAACCATCGGAACATTAAAGAACACAGCTGTCAACTCGTTATGAAGTTTTGAAGAATGAGGTGCAGCAGAGAAAAAAGAAATGGAGAAGTCAAGAAAGAAAGAAAGAAACCAAGCGAAAAACGACACAAGGAACTGACACCTGAAGAGTTTAAAATGATGGAGGAAGAGAAGGATGAGATTAATATGAAAAAAGGCAACAAAATGGGCAGTTTATATACTGAGAGACTTTCTCTACCATAAACAAAAGAACACTGATTCGGAGACATACTCTTATGCTTAATGACAGCTTACATGACTTTTATGCCTTGGTTTGGAGTGGCAAGTTGTCATGGCAACAGTAAGCTCTTGCTTCATAACCTTTTGATTTTGAGTACAAAACTTTCACCAAAAATTTGCGAATGCTTATTTTATTTTATATTGTTGGCAAATGACCATGACATAAGCGGGATAATCAACTTGTAGGTGCGTGTTAAAATTGTTTTAAGGCGCTTCGCGTCGGGTGGTTCTTCACTTCCACGTCATGCCTTAAAACCTTTTAACGCACACCAACTTATTGATTAGCCCTTACTTATTTGGTAGTTTCATCATTTTTTTTATCAAACATGCAGAATGCAGACTTTCAAATCATTTATAAAGAAGAGGCGGCAGACCTTAAATGAAACTGATAAACGTGGAATTGGAGCTGAATTTCCCCAGTGAAAGAATATAATAGTCTGTTATTCTATAATAGAGAAGAGGTGACAAATTAAAGGAAAAACCAACATAAAGTGTCTGAGTAAGGTGTTGGGCCACCACGTGCCTCCAGAACAGCTTCAATGCACCTTTGTATTGATTCTGCAAGTCTCTGGATCTCTACTGGAGGGATGAACACCGTTCTTCCAAAAGATATTCCCTCATTTGGTGTTTTGATGATGGTGGTTGAGAGTGCTGTCTAACAAGTTGGTCCAAAATCTCCCATAGGTGTTCAATCAGGTTGAGATCTGGTGACTGTGAAGGTCATAGCATATGATTCACATTATTTTCATACTCATCAAACCATTCAGTGACCCCTCCTGTCCTATAGATTGGGGCATTGTCATCCTGGAAGAGACCACTCTCGTCAGGATAGAAATGTTTCATCATAGGATAAAGGTGATTACTCAGAACAAATCTGTATTGATTTGCAGTGACCCTTCCCTCTAAGGGGACAAGTGGACCTAAACCATGCCAGCAAAATGCCCCCCAAAGCATAACAGAGCCACCAGATCCCCTCACTGTAGAGGTCAAGCATTCAGACCTTTTTCCTTTAATTTGTGACCCATCTGTATATAATAATATACAAACTATATATATACATACATCTATGTATACATATACACTTAGACAACCAACCTACCTAACCACTAACTGGCATACAGTACATCTCTTTAATAAAGCTAAAATACAGATTAAAATGCATTAATCATCTCATAATCTATAAACACTAAGTAGCAACTCATGGTTCCTGAAAGCTTTGAATTTCCCTGAATTTGCACAATTAGGAGATAAAGCCATTATGTAAAACTTGAGTCAGGGAGTTGTCAAATAACAGTCTTACCCGTCCAAACAGTCCAGAGGAGAGGACTGATCAGCCAAATACTGTAAGTGAAAATACCTGTGTGGGGGGGTACCATGGGAGTACATGGGCAAAATGTAGGATTTCACTTTGGTCTTTTAAGAATCAAATGGAAGTGTTTTAACCCTGAAAGTCACTTATTCCATAATTCTTTGTTAAAAAATAATTTCCTGCCACCCTAAGGTAATGCGGAGGAAGGGCTTTTTGTTCATGTAATTTTGCATAATTTTGAGCAGCAATACAAAATCCATTCAATCATACTGTATTGTGTTGGGGTCTGATGTTACAGAGGGACATATTTCAAAGACTTGGAACACAAAAGAAAACTACGGCTGTGCACTATATTTACCTTTCGCCATTTTTTGTGTCCCAGTGTGTTAATTTATACACTATGTAGCGCCCTCAAAATCTCAGACATTAGAATGGAAAAAGTTATGCCTATGTCATGTCCACTGCTTTTTGCTAACAATCTCACAATGCAATTTTGTCACATTTGATAAATGCAAAAGTTGTGGGATGCCTCACCTGTCAGTGATGATGCAAAGTGACTTAATGAATCTCGATTTACTGCACAGTACTGAGTAAACTATTGTGCAATCTGTGTGGCAATACCTCACTATAGTTGAGTGATAAAATATGAGTTTTGTCATTTCTGTGAACTTTGGGTGAAGTTAAAATTATCTCCCAAGTGCAGGTATCATAAAACTTTACAACAATTACACCAAAGATGACCCTGGACTCCAACGGATCAACCTAACCTTCGTAGTTCGTGACGACTGTTTAGAGACTATTTGTAACATTCATGTGTGAGCAAACCATTACTCACGATTTCGCATGAGCGCAGGTTAGAAAGTCCAAAAAGTTTTTATGTGTCATGCGCTGGCGGCGATGCACTCACATGCGAAGGCTACACTGGTAGGAGGATAAGACAGAGAGGGAGAGATGGAGGAGGGAGTGACTGTAACACTGTTAAAGTCATTAGTTATCAGCTTAAAATAGGATTGGGCTCAGGGTGACACCTTCAGTTTGAGGACTCGTCCCTGCCTGTACTGTAGGTGAGTTAGGCTCAGTGTGCTGGTTTATTCATCTCTCCCACTGGTGGCAGAGCCTCAGCATGAATTATTCTCATTTTCATTTCTTGACATTGAGACCATCCCTTGTGGACCTTCAGCTGGGACTTTTAGTGAAACCGCTGTAGCGACGGGGAAGACTCTTTATAATCAATAATGTTGAGAAGTGTTCAAAGTCAAAGTCAAGAACATCTTGAATGAAACTGACAAATCTTTCTGAATATTCACCCAGTTCCCTCTTCAGGTTTGTAAGTGTTGATGATGTGTGGAGGCAGGTGTTCCTGAAAATAAACACTCATTATGATGATGTTGTTTTTTTTTTATAAAATGTGTGTATTGTATTTTCCTCTTAATTGCTCGTTGTCAAGTTGCCAGTTATCTTTAGCAAGCTAAAAAAAATAAAATGCTCATGTAATTATCCATCACATTTACAATGTGAATCTCCCATCTGAATGCTAACTGAAAAATTATTGTAAGTGTGAGCTATTTTCATCACTATAAAACAATAGCTTCAGGGAATATTTCAGCACACACTGTATCCCCAGGACCTGTGTCATTCTCTTAATGAACCAAAGGTACTGATCATTAAACTGATGTATTGTAAAAAATGTCAGTAAGTCCTATGGGATAATACACAAAAGATACCTTTCCCCATGAAATCCCTGTATTAAAAACTGTTTAATATAAAACTGACGCAAGTTTCAACAACAAAAGATGTTTGCAGAATTATGACCTTCTCCATGAGAATATGCATTTTAGAAAATACCAAAACAAAACAAGAATCAGAGGTAAGTGGAAAAGTTTTGTCACATCAAACAAGCACAAAAGTTATTTATATGAAAGTGATATTATCTACCTGGCAGGTTTTGATACCACAGAGGCAGTTCTTGGTTGTATGTTTTAGTGTTTCAAACTAGAGGAGACTCTTCAAAGTCAATTATTTTATTCCCAGAATATACACTCTGTAAAATGCCTTTGCTTCCCAGTAAGCAAAACTTAGAGGAATAGTTCAACATTCTTAATGCCCACTATCTGAGAGATAGAAGAGATGGTTGATATCACTCTCATATCAGTCTATAAAACATACAGCTGGAGCAAGAAGATGGTTAGCTTAGCTTTGCACAAAGTATGTAAGCAGGGGGGAAATAAACTATCCCATTTTATCCAAAAAATCATCCTAGAAGTACCTCTAAAACTCACTGATTAATAAGGAATAATTACAAGTTGTGGTTTTATGGGGGCTTCTGGAGCCTCTGCAGGTTGGCAACGTCAAAAGGATGACAAGACTCGAGAAAATCTCTGTTCCTGGGCCAAGAAATAGTCCAGACATAACCTCCAGTAAAATCACAATTTGCCTTATTTACAATTTGGTTTTAAATAGATTAAACTAATGAGATACAGTGTGTTAAATAATGAGATTTAGAGATGCTGGCGGGGAGATTTTTTTAGATCCAGAATGCTGCATAGATGCACATTTTACAACAATAAAAGAATAAAAAAGATATCAATTACCAATTTAATTGATTTTCACAATCAGATGTCCATGTCTACAACAAAATTAATTAATCACTGATAAAAAAAATACTAAATATAAAATATAATAAATCTGAAAATAGGACTAACCTTCCATTTCTCCCAAAGCACAAAAATAGCTCACACATTCTGTTTACCTCACAGATATTTTTGAATCTGCCCAACTATAGATAAGTAAAACTGTTAGTTTTAACCTAGAAGTCTGACCTAGAAGACCTGTGATTCACTAAATCAGCTTATCAGAAGACTTCTGCTTATACAGACAACAACAACTCTGTCTTTCTTGTAGTGTTAGTAGTTTACCGCTTACTCTCTTTAGTTTATCTTTTACCACCCACTGTTTGTTGTGGACTTCTGGAAGTACTTTTACCTGCAAGTCACCAAAAAATGACTAAAAACAGTACCTGTTTGTATATGAGCTGCTAAAAGTTTACTATCTCAGAAATGTTTCAATGTCATACTATGCAGACACCCGGAAATAAAGTCCCTCAACAGAGCATGATATCTAAACTGCATCTTGAAAGTTCAAATTAATTTCACTAGATTGTTTGTATATTTCAGCAGAGAGAGGACAGGTGATGACAAACGAACCACCAGGATTAATCGTCTGTCAATTAGCAGGCGAAGGCGAATGTCGAAGGCTCACACACACACACACAAGCATACTGACACGCTGTAGCTCCAGTGAGTTATTTGCACACACAGCTGGCCTACACACTGCTCATCTCCCGGTAGGCTCACATGTCTGAGAGGCACGCTGCTAACGGGACTCAAAGGCTGAATCACACTGAGCAATGAGCCTCAGGGCCACTCAAACATACAACTCATCATCACACCTCAGCAAACATACACACACACACAGCAAATATCTCTCAGAAGTGTTATGGCGGCTCAGCAGGCTAAAGCAGATAGCAGGTACTCACAATGTCAGGGGATGATGGGATGAATCCAGCTCATGACCCTTCTTGCGTGTCATCCCCACACTCTTGCACTTCCTGTCACTCCTCGCTGTATGTTATCCAATAAATCTGAAATAGCATTAAAAAAAAAAAAAGAAGAAACTCTTCGTTCTCACACATGAGCAAGTTTATATTAGAAAATATTCACTGCTCTGAGGTGAGTTTCTTCAGTCAATTTTCTTTTCTTTTTCTTTTGTGGAGGATTATGACCCCAAACCAAACTGGGTTGCTGATATCTCTTTGTGTTTGCACTGATAGCACATATATCTGTCTAAGTATTTGTTACTTTTGCACATTCTTGAGCTATAAAACTATTCCAACACACAAAAGAACAACTATTGGTGCCATGCTCTGTTCTGCTTGAGGGAATGCATCCTTGGATAAAGAGACTTCAGAGACAACAAAAAAGACAGTAACATGGTCTAGTTGTGTTCATTCGTCCTTTTATTCTTTCACCTCTTTTTCAAGAGGCATTGTTCTTATCATGGGCTTGCACACTGCTTGGATGTTGTGCATGTGTGTATATATGTTGCTGATGTGTGTGTGTGCGCCTGTATACTTAATGGGAAAATAACTGCCTGCTGACTGCTATAACCGAGGCTTCCTCACAGTACGGTGAACATCTGCAGACACTCACACTTCAAGCAGAGTGATTGATTAAGTGTCAGGGGTGTGAGTGAATTCACATCTTTATGCTCTTTATGGTGTGTGTGTGCACGCACGTGTGTGTTTGTGTGTGTGTGTGTGTATAAGAGTCATAATAGTTTATAGCCATTCATGATTTTTTTCTCCTTATATTGCCTACAGTCAGATGCTATTTTTAGTGGGGAAACATAATTTAATTTAACAGCCTGTAGTTGTATGTCTTCTTTTGTAGGAATATGGGGAAAAAAATCATAGCTCAAGATTTTTTAAGGTCTGTCGACCTTTTGCTACAGACAAGTGCTTAATTTGCTGCCCACATAATATTAATATGAAACATCCAGGGGAATATTAGTGTCTAGTTCTTTAAAAATCTATCTATCTATTTATCTATCTATATCTATATCTATATAAATATATACATATATATAATAATGAATGAACTGCTAAGTGAATACCTCAGGCAGCAGAAACCCGATGATGCAGAGGAGGAGGAGGTACCATCATGGAGGGACAAGCCCCTACATGGCATGTACCACCGACAGATAGAAGAAGTCAATGATATCAAGAAATCCTACCAGTGGCTGGAAAAGGCTGGACTGAAGGACGACACAGAAGCACTGATCATGGCAGCACAAGAACAGGCACTCAGTACAAGATCAATAGAGGCGGGGATCTACCACACCAGACAGGACCCCAGGTGCAGGCTGTGCAAAGATGCTCCTGAGACAGTTCAGCACATAATAGCAGGGTGTAAGATGCATAACCAAGTGGCTGGCATAGTGTACAGGAACATCTGCACTGAGTATGGGCTGGAAGTCCCAAGGTCACAATGGAAGACACCTCCTAAGGTGGTTGAGAATGACCAAGCCAAGATCCTGTGGGACTTCCAGATCCAGACTGACAAACTGGTGATGGCTCGTGTTGATTGACAAACAACAGAAGAAGGCAGTGGTGATAGACGTAGCAATCCCAAGCGACAGCAACATCAAGAAGAAGGAACACAAGAAGTTAAAAAAATACCAAGGGCTGAAAGAGGGGCTAGAAAAGATGTGGGGAGTGAAGGCAACAGTGGTGCCAGTGGTAATTGGAGCACTGGGGGCTGTGACCCACAAACTGGGAGAGTGGCTCCAGCAGATTCCAGGTACAACATCTGAGGTCTCTGTCCAGAAGAGCACAGTCCTAGGAACTGCTAAGATACTGTGCAGAACCCTCAAACTCCCAGCAGTCCTCTGGTAGAGGACCCGAGCTTGAGAGAGACACACCACCACCCCCCATGGGAGGGGGATGAGAGGGAGATTTTTATATATATATATATATATATATACCATGTTAAAATCCTTAAAATGACATCCACTCCTTTTCCCTCATTTAAAATACAGAATGTATGAATATGCAGATATATTTTATGTCAGAAGTTTAACCGCTGGGCACAATATGTCTCCTACTTCACTAAAAAGTCAATTCTCCATTCTGTATGTGCACTGAAGGCTTCAAATTCCCACTTCACACTAGTAAGTTAAATACTGAACCAGGATTGGCTTCCAAACTAGTTGTGATGTCAGAAATTATGCTTGCAGGCCTACTTCTAAAAATCTGATTTTCAATGAGAAAATTTCATTCTGCACAGTGACTCTCAAATATTCAACTGTGGGAAGAAGAAAAGCATATTTTTGAGTGAAGGGGGACTTTAGGTTTGGATATTGTCAGCTGAAAATCAGAGACATATGACTTAAGCTGGGGACACACCTAAAGACTAGCTGAAACCTACAAAGCCTGGACAGAACTCCACTTTTTAGTCTTTGATAGTCAGGAAGGAGCACAAACCTTATGACTGAGTAATCACACAGAAAACACACTGCACCACTGCTCTGTAACCACTTGAGTTCTGGTAGGGGACGACCCCACAAATCCCTTGAGAATGATACCAATTATCGTACGTTCTTGTATCAAAACAAACATGGAGGCAACCAGCTGCTTGTACTAATGCATCCATGGTTTGTATGCAGTGCACTGAAAAGGCTAAAACAAAAGAAAAAAGAAAGAAAGAAAAAAGTTGCATAGTTTGGGTGAGATAGGTAATGTTGACTGTTAAACCATTTGAGGTGAGTGAACTTTGTTAAATGGAGTTAACTTCAGGTTCTGGTTGGCTGCGTAGAGACATCCACTCTCTCTACAGCTCAATCAGCTTTTCCTCAATTTCAATTGTCCAGTGCTCTCACACTGTGAGGAAGCCTGACCAGAGTGGCTAGGAGGGTGGTTGGAGGCAGACTCAGACTTTTGTTGAATGACTAAAAACTGATTTATTTAGTCCAGTGTAACAAAAAAGAAGTGTCTCAAAATTGGAATAAATAGAAGCAAATCAAATTGAACTGGCTTAACTCAGGATAAAACAAACTAAGGCATGATTACATGCACACAGCCACACTGTCATCCTCTAATTTCTGCTCTCCCTTAACCTATATCTCTCCCCTTAAATAGGCCCTCCAATCTACTATTATTATTATCATTATTATTATACTAGGCAGAACCACATTTATTGCAGGGGTTTTCTTTCCCTTATATCAACTGGCATATAGCAGTGCTACTTGCATCATTCAACACTGATTACACAAAATACATCCACAGCATAAACCTCAACATGAAACCAAAACAAGAACAAATATAACATATGGATACTAAACCAAATATTTAACTAAGTAAAATAAATCCCCCTATACTTGGTCTAACCTAGTGACATCACTGATGATGTCACCCAGTGTATAATAGGGATGCATGTAAACGCTAGGGAAGTGCAGAGAGCTCAGTATTTGTATTTGTATCTTTATTTGTTGAGGCAGCAAAATTATTTGTATTTGTATTTGAATAAAAGTGGAAAGAGGAGAAATACCGAGATAGCGATGGAACTGATCTGCGCACTGGAATTTGACATGCTTTTTTGGGGGGGGGTTTCTTACCGAAAACAAATAATTTTTAAAATATTTGTATGAAACAAATATTTGTAAAAAAAAAATCCACTATTTGTGCTTTGCCGAATAACATATTTGTATTTGGGCCCACCCCTAGTGTATAGATACAGGAAGTGGCTGTGTACCTACTCCTTTTGTCTCTAACACATGGTGGGTATGGTAAGTAACCAAGAAAGAAAATGGTTAACTTATGGAACGCAGAACTAAATCAATAAACAACAACTAAGCTTAACAATACTTGTCTGTGTTTTACTTTAACCAAAAATGTTGTTGTGAACTGTAAACCAAACATAATGCAAACCACAAACGAACCCCGGATAGTATGTGTCTGCAAGTTACAGATCAGTGATGGAACTATGGTTAAAACAAGTAATTAACAAGTATGGTTAAATTAGTAAACAATATGGTAATGATGGTGAAAATGGGGACAAATGGATTGTTCTTACCGATTTTGTCACACAGACCATAAATGTTTTTACTCGACATTTCCCCTGCGTTTTATCTATTCATGGCTCCCTCGCGTTTACATACTAGTGATGTCATCAGTCGCTAATGTCAGTCCCAAAAGTCAAACATGTTTAAAGAAATCTTTATGAGAAAGACTGGCAGCAACTGGATCTGAAGACTTAAGATTAAAATCTTTACATATCAAACACTAAATGCTTTTATCTGCCGACTGTCAACACCGACTGACTCAGACTGGATCAGACCCGCTTCAGCTTGGTCCGATCAGTCGCCCAAATCATATTCATAATCAGCTCAATAGTCGTCATGTATGTCCCCACCTTTAAATAAATATATATAGGCTTGTTCAATATGATAGATAAATAAAAAACAAGCAAGCAAGCCTTTTTTTTTCAAAATATGAGTTCTTTAATGGACAAAAGAAAAGAGGGAGACGAGACAGAAAGCACAACATACAATAACAAGGAAATGAACTACAAAATATCAAGAGAAAAAAAATCAAGAAAAGGACATTTAAAACAGTTGGGTAACAATTAAATATGTGCATTGATATAGCTTTTCAGAGACTTAGGCAGCTTAACAAGGTGTTACAGTAGTATAAATTACTTTTCCCAGACATGTCCTGGGTTATTCAACAGCCTTAGATATACATCTTGATGTTAAATTTTGGCAGTCCATGCGGATCAAAGAAAAATTCCAACATTTTTCCACAATAATTGTATATTGCAGGTACTTGTTTAGTCACACATATGGAAGCATCTTCACATATCCTTGGCTTTGCAAGTTAAGACATAGTTTTTGGCATGATATAGCAGACGGCCACACCCGTGGGATAACATACACAGCCATAACCAAACCGTATAGTGAGGATATCTTTGAATATGATGCAGGCATTCATGCCTTTGGGGAAATGACATGTTTATATGAAGGCATTTATTGAGAGGCACCATGGGATGACATGTTTGAGTTGTGTGAAATTACACACACATACACACACACTCACAAAAGAAGACACATTTTACAATGGATTTTTCATTCCACTCATGGAAGCTAAGTGGAAGGAAACCGACGCGCCTTGAGGAAACCCACAGGGAACATATGTGACCTTCACACAGAAACTATTTCAGTTATTTAAATACTATATATCCTGTAAGAAAACATAATGAGGAAATACAACGCTGTTCTATGTTGTTATCTCATGGGACATATGAGGAAAAAGCAGCAGAAACAGCTTTACTCTTATTTACTTCTTAGTTCCAGTTTACTTAAATTTGAACAATTTTCAAACAGCTACTTTCCATCTAATCCTTATGCAACTCAGCCAAGAGCATATTCTTATTTATAGTTACATTCACAAGCTGCCATTTGACAACTGCATCGTGTTCCCAGTCCTCTACTTTTGGTAACTATCAGAATTAGAAGGCCAATTATGTATACCCATACAAGGAATTTGACTCCGGTTTAGTGGCTCTCAATGTATTCACAAAGAATAACACAATAATCTTCAGAAATACACACACAAGGAATGACTATATACAGGTGAAAGCGTTTCTGTTAACTGAAACAGGATATAAATAGTGCAAAGAAGTGAAGAGTGCAAGGAGTGCTCTGATAAATATTAGATGACGTTACTTCATATACATGTAGTTGGTGGTTATGTACAGTACATACAGCCTGTCCAGTTATACAGTAGGGAGTGGAATATATTGCACATTTGTATTTTAGACTAAAATATATATACATATGTATAATTTATAGGTGCAGTGGGCATTGTAGTGTCCAGGGTTGCTGCACAGTGCCACAGTGAGTTAACTGTTCACAAGTGTGATGGCGAGGAGGAAGAAACTCTTCCTGTGTCTGGTGGTTTTGGTCTACAGTGTTCTCTAATGCCTACCAGAAGGGAGAAGTTGGAGCAGTTTATGTCCAAGGTGTGAGGGGTCTGCAGTGATTTTTCCTGCCCTTTTCTTGACTCTGGGGTTGTACATATCTTTCCTGCAGATCTGACTGTCCATCGTAGTCTGTTCCCGTCCTGTTTGGTGGCCGATCCGAACCAGACAGTGATGGATGTGCAGAGAACTGACTCAGTGACTGCGCTAAGTAACTCAGCAGCCTTTTCTTATCTTGACTCAGACTGGTGGTCTGGGGGTTCAAACCAGGCGGCTTGTCATGCATGTTATAAACTGTCATGTTTCTGTTTTACCTAAATGGGTGTTTGACATCAAGTGCCTTGTATGTAAGCCAGTATCTTGCTTCTTGGAGTTGTGATGAGCAGATTTTCTCCTCACAAGATCTAAAAACAGCCTTTTCAATTGAGAGACAGTGAGCTGCAGGTTTGTTCCTTAAGTCTGTGAGTTTGCGAAGGGTCATGGCGATGAAATGACAGACACACTGAGAGCGTGAGTGTATCAATCGGTGAGTGTGTGTAAACCTTTATATAAATTACCTCATCAATGTTGGAAAAAAATAACAAGATAAATACATGCACAACCATGCCCACAACAACAATGAAAGCAAGGAGAAAATAAAAACTAGGGTAAAAGCAAACGTGACAAAATTAGTTTTAACTGGGGAGTGAGATTGAGAAGTCCACATAGGAAGGAGGTTGAGGTGGATAGACCAATAAATCCTCCAAATTAAATGACCTAATATGTTTTTTGACTGTGTATAGAACACCATGTAGGAACATTTTCTAATCTCTCCTACGGGTCATAATTACTATGACTAGATGGCATCTGTCACTCAAACGTAACTATATGATGTTTTTGGGCAACTGACATTATGACCTGTGTTGTTTTTCTTGTCTCAGATAGACAGGTCAACAGAACATTGATGTTAACATCAATGTTGATAGTCATCAATTGTTTCTCATTGCTTTTTGACCATGATTGTCCCCAAACCTTTACTGTAATGGTTATTAGTGTAGCCATGACGATGAAGGTCCCCTAACTTTCATGATTTGAATTGCTTTTACTGAATGTGAAGAAAGCAACATTTGCTGTTGTAATTTTTGAGTAAATACAGATCAAATTTAACCCAGAATACCATGTACAAAAATTGTAACAACTGCATCAAATTTTTTTTTCCATTTTTGTATTTTGGTGTTTAGGGTGTTTTGAACAGTATTTACGGATATTCTAGGGAGTATTTACACCCTAGAATGCATTTTATTTTCAACAGTGATTTGTAAGTTGAGAGAGACACAGACTAATGACATCCTCCTGCCGATAACTGCAGAGCGGAGCTTCAGATTCTTCTTTCCCCTTTTAGAAACAGGGGAAGAATAGTTAGACTCATCTCACTGATTAACATGCTTTACAAAAAGATGAATTTAGTTGGTCAGCTCAAAGCCTCAATAATATCTAATTCTTTAAGCCCAAAGACCACATCTCTGTTTTTTTTATTTATTTTTTTATTTTAGGCTTTTTATATTCAGCCAGCGAAGAGATATAAGATCAGGGGTTGTCATGAATCAGATATTTTCTTTTATGCTCCAAAATATGTCTCTGTCCTTCATGGTTTCTATCTGCTTCAGACAATCTTATCATCATTGCTCCATTATTACCTCCTCACCCCTTCCTCCACAAAGTGGCCACGTGTCACGTCTTCTGTAACCTCAAACAACCCTTTCTTGCCTCAGTCTACCAGACAGATCTTGGTACATCACTCAAAGTGGGGTCTCTGATTGGTTCCTCTAGCTTCTTTCATTTGCAAGAATGCATACATTGGATGACACATGCGAATTGTTCCCTTTGATGCCAACTAACGTTCTGTTTTGGGGATTTGTTTACCTCACGACTTTGAATTTTAAACTCCCTGACTAGAAGATACTTACCCTGTTTTTTAGGTATGAAGGTGAAAGATGTCCCATATCGCTGTCACATGGTTAGGAGCCTTTTTTGTTTACTGAGAAAGACTCTTAGAACACCCAAAGTAATTGAAGGACTTTCTACAAAAACATGTTTATAATCCTCAAACCAAGATATTGACAGCATCCAAATTCTACGGTATGCTGTTGGCATCTGTATCTACTTTCTCAAACTATACCCAGATCTTTTCACAATAAGAATTAAACTGGAATCTGGAGCAAATGTTGGCAGAAAGTTCAAACCTGACTTGCTGGTTCACTTCCCCTGCTCCTCTAGGGTGCAAACTACAGCATTAATACATGTGTAAAATGTCAAACTGACCAGTGGTATGTTGCTGCGAGGCTCTATGTAATGTGTGATAAGTTCAATGGTGAGGAACACGAGCAAACAAGACAGATTTCAAAGTCCACACTGAGAGAGCTAGTTAACAATGAAAGTGGAATTCAAGTCAAGTACAACTTCAGTTGTTTTCTTGGACTGAAATCCTTAAGAGCCTGAAAAAGTTTAATCTGATTTCTCTGGATATAATGTATTTTAGTAGGTGTAATTTAGTCCTTTGTGTCTCAATACACATTGAAATAAATGGCAATAGCAAATGAAATATTCAGTAATAAAATCAGTAATACAACTAACAAGCAATAGTTGTTTTTATTGTTTATTTTCAGCAATAAAGCAACAGTAAATATGACTGTTTAAAAGCTAGTTTGATTCTCTAGCATATTAGCACTCACATTAGATACCGTATATAAATTCCCTCAGTGTGTATCAGGACAGAACATGTAGCCCCACAGAATCAGTGTTTAAATACATATATAGAGCAATAAGAGGTGAAGGAAGAAGACAAATAACAGTCTGAAACTACACAACAACACAAAAAGAGAAGGAATAAAGCAGGAGGTAATGCATATCTCCATTGTTCATTGGGCAGCAGAATCTGCTTTATACCTGTTCATCTTGTTTATTGTTTCAACGTTAGCCGAAGCGGTGACAGAAACATAAGGTATTCTCTCAGTTTCTCTCCAGCACTGCGGCCTTGTGAGGTTCACTGGTCCACTCCATCAAGGTAATGTGATTAGTTTACTAGGCCTGGGACCTGGACAGGTTTCCTCTGACTGCCTAGTATTGTGTGTCTCTGTGTGTGCATGTTTGTCTGTGAGTGTGTTTGAACCCCTGTATGGACACCGTGATGAATGATGAAGATGAACAAATCAATACAAAGGGCCTGTCATTGCGGCTACATCCCAATTTACCTCAGCATGTCTGCACTGTCAGTCAGCAGGCAGAGACAGAGGAAAGAAGAGAAAGAGAGGAAATAATGATAAGGCCATGGGGAGGTTGAGAGGAGTGGATGGGGAATGGGGAAAGTGAGGGAACAAATAAAGAGAAGATGAGGAGGAGAGGGACTGATGGGCAGAAGGAGATCGATGGGGAGAGGATATGCAGGATGGGATTAGGGAAAGAAAGTAAAATGGATGATAAAGATACAGTGACTGACTTGGGTATTTTTCCAGCCCTGATATCAATCAGATTTGGTGCTTTGCCTGAAAAGGTCACACACTACAGTTGGATACCTTGAGTAATTCAGTCATACACATGCACACGGAAACAAGGCAAGTAAAAATGTGTGCGCTCACTGCGGCACACGGTCATACATCCATCCAATCCCAAAAGGTTTGCTCTCGTCTCTAGTAAGAGATAAGAATGCTAACCCTTGACGGTTCAAAATGGATTAGGAGTGTCTTGATTGTGAGTCAATTTTCTCTGAGCTGTAAGCCTTAATGTGTGTTTTCAGCACCAGTGCTCTGCTTTTAATGGTTCCTGTCTGCTATTTGAATTTAAGGATGGAATTAAGTTATCTGAAGGGAAATAACTCAATGGCAACATCTCCTGCTGCAGTTGGCTGCTGCAGAACTGTGTGTATGTGTGTGTGTGTGTGTGTCTGTGTGTGTGTGTGGGTGTATATACATGTGCATATATCCGTATCTGTGTGTGCACTAAGACTTGGTACAGAGTGAGAGAAATACTGCAGTTGCATTAAAAGCATCAGTAATATAGGTATTTTTCACAATTCTGGCACTTCTGTCAATTGAACTGTCACGTCTGACGACCTGACTAATGACTTTTTCTATTTCTCTACAGTTCAAACTTTAGATACATATCTCAAGGCTTTGGTTATGAAAGATTATGGCTGTGCGGAAGCAATACTTTGTCAGATTTGATCAGTGAAGGCTTGCATTAAGTCAGTGTCTCTTCTAACGATGTCTTCAGTTTGGACTTTGTAAACGGCAGTTAAAGCTAACATTGGCGGCGATTGTAGATAAAAGCAGTTTCCTTCACATTAGGCTCAACTGTCGTGTGTCAAGCGTCCAGTTTCCACACTGTGAGTCCACATGGACTTACAATATAAAACACTAAATATACTCTATTGTCAGAAAAGAATATAATTTATTACACTCTGTAGACAAAGAATATTTGTCTGCTCGCCCAATAAAATCAGCCACAAAAATACATCATCCTAAGAAACACTGTCTGTTTTTAAAGAAATATTATGCTGCACCAATTTTGTTTTTATTCAGCAAAATAAGGAAACAGTTTTCTTGTATTTTAATGTTCATACTGAATGCATCTGCATAACTTAAAGGATAGGTTCACAATTGTTCAAGTATGTCTTAAAACAATAGTCATTTGCCCCAGTGAACATTGAAACAGGTTTTTCTTGCCATAATCGTTCCTCCTGTTTAAACTGACCATTAGAAGATCCCTTTATAATGCCCTGAATGTAAGTGATGGGGTTTTAGTGCCAAAGTCCCTCTTTGTGTTACTATACTTCCACCTGCAGCTCAACAGGGAAACACTGTCAGAGGAAACACAAAGAGGGAATTTGATGCTAAAAAGACTGTAAATCTGTCAGATATCCACTTGATATGACTAACTCAGACTGCTGAAGCCTCGTAAAAGCTTCACATCAACTTTTAAATGCATTTTTGCACAAATGGACACACTGAGTGTGGACACACTGTGGATTATGACCCTCCCTCACTTACATTGAAAGTACATTTGAAGGAGATCTTTTAATAGCCAGTGTGAACAGGAGGAATGATTACGGTGAGAAAAACCTCTTTCACTGTTCATATATGCATGTGACTGTTGTATCAAGACAAACATGAAAAACTGTGAACTTATCCTTAAACTGACAACGTATCTCATTTCTTTTCCCTTCAGTATCAGCTCCTGTTATAAGAATATTTATAGATTCAAGATTTAGTTTATTGTCATTTTCTTGTGTAATTGCATACACAAAAAAAACAAAATATTCCTCCCAGCTCACAGCAGTGCAACAACAACAGAAAGGATGAAGATATATTGTATATCTAAAAATTCCCATTAAAAAAAAAAAAAGATAAACACATGTAAATTCCAAGAGGAAAAAACAAAACAAAAAACAACAAGCAGTTAGCAGCACAGTGCATTAAAGTGCATTTAGAGAGAAAAGTACTTGTCTCAGTTGGATGTAAACAGCTCTTGCATGTCAACGAGTGACCAGCACTGATGGGGGGGAGTTATATAATCCATGTTGCTGTCCAGAGAACATTAGGCAACACGATTGTTGGAACTGCCAGTTAGCCTAGCATGCACTCCTCCGCGCTTGCCCCGCTTCCACGTCCTGTTGCACCACTTTCAATGTTTCCTCTCTGGCGTAGCTCCAGGCAAGGCTGTAGTCTCCTTTGGGTCCACTGGGTGTTGCAGACCAAAAACGCTAAGCTGATTTAGCTCTCCAGATTGTATTTCTCATAGCATTTTACATTTTGTTTACTGTAACTCACTGTTAAGTCATTGGTTAAATATTGAATCTTTTTCTGACCGTATAAATAAAGTGATTTTGTTGCCTAAAATGAGAATGTAGCACTTCAACCTTTTCAGTACAACCACTTCAATAGTTTATATACTATTAATTTGAACAGAAAATAGGCTGGGAAAGATTGTGGTTGGTTAAATATTTAAAACATCAACAGTGACTTGAAGCGAAACATAAGACATGTTTAATTTCCAAATATTTAACCAATACCATGATCTTTCCCTAACCTTCACTGAAAGGTATTTTTGTTGGCTAAACCTACCCAGACAAACTCCATTCTTTGTTGTAGAAATTGCTTGCTCTACATGGACTTGAAAAAAACATTGCCAGCAAACATAACAGAAATCATATTCATTTTAAAATCTATTTGGCAGCGGTAGAAATAAAAAATGCCAGTGAACATACACATATCAGTTGTCTTTCCAACTGCTTTGTGTATATAAACTGTACTAATTTTGAAAGGACCCGGTTGTTGCTAAATCTAACACATATTTTAAGTCGTTTGTAATCCTCAAACTACTTTAGCAATGTTGGATTTCTTCTTTGTATCTTATCTCCATTATACTCCTCACTTTCTGCTGCTAATCATGAGGGGATCTTAAGACCATCCACTACTTTGAATGATGTCCAAGTTTTAATATTTTACTCCTTTTTAAATAATTAAAAAAATACTGGTATATTTTCAGTGAAAGCCTGTAAAAACTATGAACCTTGAGTCTTAGATATACAGTATAAACTCCCATGAAGGCTTTATCTTTACAATCAGCCACCACAGGAGGGCGGAGGAAATAATAACTCTCACATGTTACATCCATTGTCCTATATAATAATGTATAAATATACATAATATATAATGTTTAAAATCCTGTCACATGTTCGTGTGATATATACACCAAACATTTACTTACCATGCTGTGATCGATTTAGCAGCTGGCACTCCACGTCTACCTAACTGCAAGTATAATGAACATCGTTATTGCCTTATTTTCCACATGGAGCTTGATTCGAACTGCCATCACACAAGCTGTTCACAGCATATGATTGTGAATCATCCATGTAAAAAAACCCCTTCAATGAGACGTTACACACTACCTACATATAACAGCTACATCGCTCATGCTCAACCAGCCTGTACTCACAAGAATAGACAGTATAGGTCATAAATCAAGAAAAGCAAAAACAACCTGTAGTTACATTTGAGTGACAGACATCATCTAGCGCCAGTAGTAATTATGTGACAGTTCAGACGATGCCTATATATGGATATCTAGATGGTGTTTACTGTTGCCATGACGACCAAGGTTGCCTAACTTTAAGGAAGTTAACACCACGTTCCAAGTGATCATTTTAACCCAAACCATGATCTTTCCCTAACCCTCACTAAGTGCTTTTTTTGCGCCTAAACCTAACCAGACCTTAACCACACAGTGCTGTCACACTGCAAAACATAATTATTTTTTAACAATGATTTGTAACGGTTTAGGAAAGCACTAACAGAGGCGGCGTATTAGAAAATGATCCTATCTGTTCTGGAGTGCGTGGTACAATTGACCCATGTGGTTGTTTAATTATGAGGATGTGTTGGCTCAACACATTCCACCTGGCAGATTCTATGTCGATTTTGTGTAAAATAGGAGTTCATAATAGCATATTGCAGCATATATTAGTCATACAAGTTGCAGAACATATTGTGTAGAGGACATACAACAGCTATGTTTTACAGCTGCAGAGCATTTACCTCGCTTTGCTCCATATGCCAGCTGTTTGATCTAATGAAGAGGCTATTTTAAACCTGTTACAAACCTTATTCAAACTCAACTTATATAGCGACAAATTTGAAATAATGTGGGCGTCCTTGTATGTCCTGCCATGCGTTTCAACTCTCTGTCTCTTGTTTTTGTTTGAGGACAAATTCATTTTTTTCTTTATGCCTCTCCGCCCCTCCTACCTCCCACCAACCCACTCTCGCTGCTGTTTTAATTGCAGGACATTCACCTTTAATTGGTGTTATGGCTTTCCCTCTATGTTGCCACAGTAATGAGACCATTTCTCACTCCTCCATTAGCGTGTTACTTCTCAATTGCAGGATGGAGGTGAGGCAGGCAAAAAAAAATATATATATATATATATTCTGGGCAAACTTGGACAAAATCTGCCAGGTGAACCTACACAGATGGACACTGTGTGGGCATGTATACATTATCCCAGTGTTTCTGCTGGTGTGTGTGTGTGTGTGTGTCCATTTATATGAATGTGTGGGTGAGTGTGTGAGTGAAGATGTCGTCGTGGAAATTATTAATCGTTGCTCAAAAACCACACAGAGACATAAAGAAAGCATTAAAGACTGTTAATTGTTGAAACGGTTGTAGACACTGTACAATCCATCACACAATCAGTAACAATTATACTTGATGTCCAAATACAAAAATACAATCTTGTATTTTTGCAGAGAAAGCATGTCGCTCTGTCAGCCCTTTTCCTAAAGATTGCAAACCAAACAGTGTTATACCTCTCTAGAAGCAAAGTTAAAAACAATCAGATCCCTAAATGGACACTTCCTCAAACTGTTAGACCTTCTTACACCAACAAGTATGGTCATACAATGATCTCACAGAGACCTAATGGTCAATGACTTCAAACAAGGACATCCTTCGAATTTAGCTCATCGAGGTACCTCATGATCCACACAGTTTCTAAGGTAGCAGGCTTAAGGCAAAGATATCTCTAGCTAACCCCAGAGGTCAGCAAACAACCCTCAGATAGAAACAAGTTCAAGAGTTCAACTAGCCAAGGAGTGGGATTTCTTATACCACAGTGTCACCGTGACATTACACTATCACATTGAATTGAGAACAAACTTTGACCCCTTAGTTAGTTAGAAAACAACATATATAATATATACAAGAAATACATCAAATGATAACCGCTATATCACAATATGTTTGCCCTTTTCCCATTTTATTTTTATCATACTGTATTTTTTATTGTATGTATGCATTTTAAATTCCTGTCACTTGTCCTCATCATTATATTATTTCTTTTACACTATGTGGTGGAGCCAAAGATAATTTTCTACGATGTGGACCGTAAAGTTCCCAACTTCCTCCTCCTGACTTTGTATGTGCGACTGTGAGTGAAACACTCTGGGGAGCCGGCTAGCCAGCTGCTGTGAGGGAATTATAACTCCTGTGTTTCTTAGGCCAGTCAAAGACATCACTAATAACTCTGCCAAGTGTCCCAGTTGAGGGTATTTTAAGACATTCAACTGCACATCCATTATTGACGAGACAGATTCAGACGTCAGAGAAATCCACACCTCACTGTACCAGTCCTTCATTTGACTCTCTTCCTACATGACATGTACAGATACACACATTCATGGTAATCCAGTCTCCTGTGAAATATGTTCTTTTTTTGCAACTATTATGCATTAGTGATTTATGCTCTGTGCTAATGTTTCTATCCAAGTCAGGACGTTATGTGATGCTCATATGGAGCATCAAACAGTACTGCATGTTTTGTCAGATTTGAGTGATGGATGTGTGTTTCATTTTTTGAATTGATTTTGATTGTTACCTTTTTTTAATTAAAAAAAAACATTAATGGCAGTTGCCTTGAAGAGATTTAAAGGTGCTATATGTAAAAATCAGAATTTCTTTGGTAGCTGGTGGTGAACTGCAGTTAGCATCCTGTCAGCATGAGCGAGCAGCTAAAACCACAATGTCACAATATATTTCACATGCTTTGCAGTAATGTTGGCTTACCTCTCCAACAGGAAGTGAGCCAGCTTCAGGAGCTGGAGCCGATGTTGCAGCGCTGAGTCTGTGAGAGTGTGTGTGAAGGACCAGATGGAGCTGCTGGTCACCGACAGACAGCTGCAGAGCCTGAGCTTCTGGAGGAATGACACCCGGACAGACGGGCTTCACTAGATAACTTCACTTTGCGTTGGACTCTGTGTTGTAGTGGTCGTTTGTTGATGTTAGTGGACTCCATTTCTAAGCGAACCTTACCTAGTGTTGCACCATATTGGCACTGTAGCAGGAGAGAGGCTACAGGCTAATATAGGCAACCAAGAGAGTCAGGGAAGGTCTCATTTTTTAAGTTACAACCTGTTCACTCATTGTCAATAAAAAACAATTGATACATGTAAATTGCTTCACAATTCTTACATTTAGCACCATTAAACAACAATCTCCACACCATTAAAAAAAGATACAGAATTCAGCCACTCAGTTGTTTCAGAATAAATATGCTCATCATGTTGATCGAATAGATCCAAGATTTTATTAAAATTTTATGTGTTTTTAATCATTTTTGGACAACAATAAAATTCATAAGCCATATAGCAGCCTGTGGCTACACAGACAATTCTTGTTAGCAGCACGAATTCATTGATTGCTTTATTCTCTTCAGGGAATTGATGATAATAAAAAGGATGAAATAACAATATTGTTAAACAGTTGGTCTTTCCCTAATCTTAATCAAGTCGCTGTGATGACTCCAACCACTGTTTACCACTGTTCCTTTTAAAGTTGAGCGGGTTGTTTTCTCAAACTTGTGACATCTGTGGTCAGGTTATAAAGAATAAAAAAAGGTCAGTTTTTTTGTGTAGTCACTCTTTTTTGAATTAACGCTACCCTCCACACTGCTTTTGGTTATTTTTCAGTGGGTTGATTGGTTTATTAACTTACTGTAATCTGTGTGTGGCCTTCCTTTCTGTTGTTTTGTTGTTTTTGTTGCCTTGAGCCACATAGTAACGTTGCCTAAAATAACTTTGTTGTAGCCTATTTAAATATAGAACTACAGTAGTACAAACATTCTGTATGATACACTGATGAAAAAAACTTATTTCTGGCAACTTTACATTTCCCATTTAACCATTTTTTCTATACATTTTTTTAAACTGCACACTGTAAAGAGTGTGCTGGGGTTTGAGGGCACAGCCCGGATGGTTTACATATCTCACACGTGCACACACATACAGGCATTCACACCTGCAGGCAAATTGGAGAATAGTTCACTTAACATGAATTTCTTTGGAGAAAACTGGAGAGGCTGATACCTGCACCCAACATGCAAACTCCACACATAATGGTATTCAAACCAACCCTCTGGCTGTAAGACGACATTGCTGAAAAAGTGAGTCATATATTTTGACAACACAACAGTTTCATATGAACATTCGTAGGAGTTTATATCTGAATTCACTTCATACATTTTCTCTTCATGTCAGTCATGGATGAATGTGTAGGCGTGAATGTATGCACACAGGTTGATATGTGCCACAGATGACATGTATCCACGCATATACCGACCCAGTCTCACATCAAAATGTACAACAGCTACGTTGGTCCACAGCACAAAAGTTTCACAATAATGGCTATAAAATTGTGAGATGTTTTTTTTTGGCCTGCTCTTTTCTATTGGCTTGCGTCCATGTCACATGACTGTCAGGTTTCTGTCTGCTCAAACAAATAAATTGCTGCCATTCCTTTTGTTCTCAGTGGAAAACGTGAATATTTTTGGCATTAGAATGTGTTTTGATAACAAATGTGTATTTTATTGCATAATCTTGGTTCAGTGAATGTATATGATGTTTAGTTTGTCAGTTATCAGGCATCCTGTCATTGCTATGGTGGTTGCTATGGATACTGCTATTGCTGAATCCATGTTGCTTACATGTGTGAATCATTGTCTTTATGTTGTGTAGTTATCTAAGTTGTTGTTGTTGATGTTATTTGTGTTATCTTATGTAACTCTCAAATCATAGATTTTAGAGCAACGCAGGGATTAATTCAGTTTGGAATTTGAAGCTTTGTGATTGGCCGACTGGAGGATCCCACCAGGAAGTATTTTCCTCACTGTCACCATGTTAAGATTTTCTTTTAATGATATTTTTAACATTTTTCAACACAAAATAGCTTCTTTTTTTTCTTTTGACATAATTACAGTAATTTAGTGGTCTAATTTGAATCACATTAGCTGCCAACAGTTAAGGAAATGAACACTGATGAAAAAGGTTAATAATTAGATCTTTATTATTTAAAGGACAAGGCACTTAAAACAAAACAGCAGGTTAAGAACTGTGATGTTTTAATTGACTCCAACCTAAGTTTTAACAGTCATGTAAAAGCAATAACATTATTTTATGATCTTAAAAACATCAGCCAAAGTCAGGAACCTTATGACAAAACAGGATTTGGAAAAAAATTCATGCTTTTATCTCCAGCAATATTGATCACGGCAATGGACTTCTGACATGACTTCCTAAAAAGACCATCAGGCAACTTATCAAAATTCAGCTGCAAGAGTTCTGATCAAAACCAAAAAGGACATCCCACATCACCCCAGTTCTTAAATCTCACTACACTGGTTGCCAGTAAGCCACAGAATTGATTTTAAAGTCTTTTTACTTATTTATAAATCTCTACACGGAGTTGGCCCTGAATATATGACTGATATGCTTGAGCAATATAACACTGGCGAGACCTCTTAGATCACTAGTGAGTGGACTGCTATTGGTGCCCAGAGCAAAATCTAAACAAGGAGAAGCGGCTTGTAGTTATTATGCAGCGCAGCGGTGGAACCAACTGCCTGATGGTCTTAGAAATGCCCCAACCCTCAAAGCTTTTAAATCCAGACTGAAAAGCCTTTTCTTTAACTAAATGGTCTTAAAACTCATGGTCTTAATATTTATGTTTTATTATATATTTGTATCATTTATTTATAAATTCTATCTCTTTTATTTTGTTCTTTTCAAATTGTGTTGTTTTAACTTCTCTGTACAGCACATTGAATCTACTTCTGTGTATGAAACGTGCTTTATAAATAATTATAAATGCCTTGCCTTTATTGTCATTTTGCTCAGAACAATGGACATCTGTTTAACAGCTCTTCAGCAGTGTGCAGCATTAAAAAAACAGTAAAGTTCAATAAATAAAAACAAATATAAATAAAAGCAAAATATATTCTGAGGCAAACGATAAAAAACGAGACGAGATAAAGTGACCTAAACAGTACAGAAAGTAGCAGCATATGGGGTGGTGTGTGTGCAATACTGCAATACTTGCAATATGATAGTGTGTAGTGCATAATGAGTGTGTGTGTGTGTGTGTGTGTGTGTGTGTGTGTGTGGGTGGGTGGGGTTATTGCTGCACAGCAGTCAGTCTTTCTCAGTCTTTGGCAGCGGGGGGTAAATAGAAGTTACAGCTCTTGGAGAAAGAAACTGTCTTTTAGTTTGTTTGTTCTGCTTTTGATTGTCCTGCATCTTCTTCCAGAGATGAGGGGGACAAACAATCATGCGTCCAGGGTGGGTTGGGTCTTTTATGATACCGCTGGCTTTCTTTTATAGTCAGCCAATGTAATGTCCTTCAGAGGCGGTGGCGTAGTCCCGATGATACGCCGAGACGCTTTCATCACCTGTTGCAGATCCCTCCAGTCTTTCACAGTACGTTAATAGAATTATCCTGATCAAGAGCTGACATTCACGGCTGCGTGTAGAATATATTTCTTTGAACATAAACGGTACCTTTGCAGCCTTTAAGCTGACATAAGTGCAATTAGGCAGACCTCACGAAAAGTGGGGGACCTTGATTAAATATTGTGAAAGCAGCATCACGCACTCGCACAGTAAGTGCTTAAATTCTCAAAGCAAACTGGGTGGCAGTATCTCAGCTTCTAAATATACACTGGACAATTCATCAGGAGTACAAGAGCACAGAGAGCGACATTATGAAGATGTATTGGACACAGTAGTTCGACCAGTTCTAATCCAAAGTTCTCTTCTACTCCCTCGGGTCAGGTAGCCTTCAAGAAGCCTACAGTTTGCAAGACGTTGTCCCCTTAAAGCTTTGCATTTTGTAAAAGAGATATATCTAAGCAATTACAGCAAAGACATATCTGTAATAACTTTTGCCTAATTTCTAAACCTTCTTTTCTGGCTGAAGAAAATTGGAAGCTGACAAGATTATTGTTTTCATAAATGGTCATGGTTTCTGTGATACTTCCCATTCTGGTTTTAGAGTGATGATTTCCATTCTGGTTTTTAGAGCAGGTCATAGTACAGAGACTGCACTTCTGCCAGTTTTTAATTATATTTTAGCAGCTGATAGTGGTCAGTCATCTCTTTTACTTCTTTTATATCTTAAAGTGGCTTTTGTTACAGTTGATAACTTGACTTTAAATGAAAGTTGTGCATTTTGTGTGTCTATATCTGCACTGTTTAAGATTGGTTTCATTCCTTTTACCAAATGTACATCCTGCTTAACCCCTTGAAGTTAAAGGTACACACCAGGGATCAGTTCTTGGACTTGTATTGTTTTCTATTTACATGCTAACATAAGGTCACACAATTTAAAGGTATAACATCATTTGAGATCCCTGTCTATTTCTGCTTTTATCATGCAATATCCAGATATATCATGCAGTTGCTCAAAGCGGCAGACTGCGGTTAAAACTTCATAAATAAACTTTCATAGCCAAGCTTCACTATCCTCCAACATGTCATCTCCTTGCAGACATCTCGGTGTCAGTTTTGTACTTTAACTGATTCCTGCAGCTTCGCAACATATTGAAGATTGGACCTTTTGATTATTTTCAAACAACAGCTCATTCAGAGTTATGTTACATCTTACCTGGATTTCTGCAACGCTCAGTTCTAACATAAACACATCCATCTTCAGTTTGTTCAGAATGTCACAGTAGGACATCTTCCAAGAGTAAATATGAGCACATCTAACATATGTTTGATTTTTATTTTAGAGGAGATTTTTAGATTTTAATTAGCACCTAAATACATTATTTATCTCCCTACCCATATCAGCCTGAGTGCATAAATAAATAAATATAATATAAAAGGGAAAAAAAGTAGCTTTCCAATTAAATTTTTTACCTTTATTTTCTTCCATTGCTCTTTGAGGATAATTGAAATAGGTAGTGAACCTAAATCACCCAACCATAATTATTAAGAGGAGTTATGCTATTACACTTTAATCAAACTATTATCTTAATCATATTATTGGCAACAGTCGTATTATTGTCCTCGTGTGTCAGAATCAGATGTAACATTAAAATGCAGAAACATATTCAAAAGTCAGGAAAGACAATGAATTATGTAAAGCACAAACACTCATTTAAACACACACACACACAAGTGGATGAACATGAACACCTGTGCGAACATACACACGAATGCGACCGTGTAAACAAATTTATATCCCCACAACATGAGTAATACCTGAGACGCACATGCCCGCACGCACGTACATGCGGCCTCTACGGCTGGAATAAATCTGTTATTCGATAGAATGATCACAATCGCAGCTGCAGGGAGAGACGGTAACAGATGAACTGAAAAGTAATTAATTTCTGAGTTTCTTCCTCTCCTTCCCTCTCTATCTCCCTATCTCTCCTCAGGTAGCCCTTCTCATTCATTTCATTACATTCAGCTGGTCATATTCTCTCATCCTGCCACCGCTTTGGCCCAAAGGCCCTTCCTACACTACTCAACTCGGAGCTCATAACTGCCTTAATTGAAACCATCATTGCCTTAATTGCTTTAATTAATCACCTTTCCTGTGGTAAAGCCTTTGCGGGGATCTGTAATAGGTGTTGACATTGGCTGTTGGTTAAGGGCAGCAGAAGAGTGATGGAATAAATATCGTTTCTTTAGCAACGGCAGGGGGAAGGATGGAGTGACGAGTTAAAGGACAAAGAGTGACGGTGAGTGTGATGAGAAAAATCTATGTTTGACTCTAATGACTTACAGAGTTCTGCAACTGCTGCAACTCTGAGCAGAGTATGTTGTTAACGTATTTCTTTGTGCACACAAATGTCAATGTCAAGTTTGTAATTTGCTCAGCTTCTGGTGTCGGGTTTGCTAAACTTTGACGAAACTGATCGAGGTAAGAACTGAATTTTAAATTTAATAAAAGAGCTGGTGGCATATGAGAGGAGATATCAGTTAAAACCGCTATACTAGGTGATTTTTAATACAATGTATTAAATGTCAGGGTATAATGTGTGAGGTGTAGCTTGCAGTGATGAACCTACAGAGAATTATCACCCGACTCTGCAGCTCCCCTCAGCTTTATGGAGCTTTATAGCAAGTTTTAGCTCATTGTTTAGCTGTTCATGTACAAGTGGACAAAAATAAGTTATTGCAGGTTTAATATTAATATAGGTGGGCCATGGTAAATGTTATTTGAATGTTAAACAGCAACATCTTCACTCTCGGTGAGGTTTGTGAGTCAGACTTGAACTCTTAAGTATCATCATCATCTCAGTTAAAGGATCGTTTTTCTGAAGATGATTTAGAAGTGCTTGTTTACACTGAAAAACAGAACAGACACACTGGAACTGTGAATGATGTGTTGAAATGTCAACTCTTTCATTTTTTTTTTTTTTTTTTTAAATATATTTGGATAGTAACAATAGCTGGAGTTGAAGCACTTACAAAATTAAAATTGTAGCTCAAGTTGAAGTGCCACTGGAATTAAATAATTGAAAAGATTTGAAGTGGTGTTAAAGTGAAATTTGATTTGATTTATTGATTGGGACAGTGTGCAGTTTTAAACATTAAAGATGCACTGCGCCGTAGTTAGCTCAAAGCTAATTTGCATCCGTAGCGATCCATGCAACATACAACAGCACAACAACAATCAGTACAAAGCAAAAAAAAACAAAAAAAAACAAAGCAAAAAAAACAAAAAAACACACAGAACACACCATACAAAATACAAAGCTTCTGAAAACAGTTGAAGTGGATGTGCCAAAAGGAGTTGGACTTCCAGTTAACTCCAGTACTGAATCCAGTTTCAAGTGTAAGTTGAACTGAACGTTGTGAAACCAGCTGTAGTGGAAGCAGGCAGAGTTGTATGGTCAGTTGAAAACACTGAATGAAATTTAACATAGATTTGAATAAGATAACATGATATCAGATAAGACCTGCCCTCTTGACTTTGGCAACCAATCGAATTGATAAATGCCAGCCTGTGTACATGACGATTGCTAAGAGACAAAGACAAGATGAAGACCAGCTGAATCAACAATGAGCATCACCGGAGTTCTAATCATAGCCTATATAGTGTTGACAAATACTGACTTTTGGTGGGGGACCTAATATGACCTTTATATATTCACCTTTACCAGGGTTTACTACGGTTTAGTTATTTTGGAGTTGCTCTCCTTTTTCTTCAGTAATCGTTTGTTATTTTGTTTTTTCTCTGTAGGTGATATGCCTCCTGTATGTGATCCCTGACTGCATGTGGACAACCTCCTACCCACTGAGTATCGATCTCTGCCTGAGAAACATCAGCAACAAACATCACATTGAGCAGCTTTTATTCAAACTACTTTCTACTGAAGAAATCCCAATGAAAAGTGTTGACAGCGAGGTCTGAGGATTATCCACGGTGTTGTCTCTGAAAAGGGAAGTGAAACTTTTTTATTTTCCAATACTACTGGTAAGGTAGGTATGCAGGGATGTAGAAATGCTAAATAAATTCACCTTGACATCCCAGGTAGCCTTGCAGTTAATTGCATTGCCCTCTTTTCACATCTGTAGTGACACCTTTGAGAACTTTGGATCAATTCCGCTGTTTTGATGTCTCCTGTTATTTGGTTTGTTGCTGTCCTTCCTTATCCAGGATGTTTATAGATCACCGTGAGCCTGAAAAAAATCCTTATTTTAAGCACAAAGGTAGTAAAAGAGGAAAACAGCTCAATTGACAAAGATGGAAAGAAAGATGGAAACCAACATTTTCAGTGATTTTAAATTAGATTCTATTGCAGTCCATTTATGTGGGATGGAGTGATGTGATCTGTCAAAAGTTCAATTTACTTAAGCTTTTTCACCTGGAACCTCTAGATATAATCTTTATTACAGCTTATCCTAAAATGGACTGTTGTTTTTTATGACTCACTTGCGATGTTAATGTCAATGCATTAACAACCTACCATTAGTAGGTTGTCTCTAGTACACAGTATTTCCTTCAAAATGAGCTTTTGGTGTGGATACTGGGGAAATCAATGGTCATTAAGGGATCTTCTAACAGGTATCCAAATAAAGAAATGAGAACAGAAATAGCAGCGAGTGGGCTGCAAATACATAATGGAGATGGAACCTTATACAGGTGTGTGATTATAAGTGTAAGGGTATTCAAATCTGTCAGCTTTTCTCCATTTTTTCAGAAGAAAAGTTATACCAAGATGTGTTAAATAATGCTAATTTTACAGACATTAGAGAGCCACTTGCATCATTCAAAGGATGTCAGACAGACACCACAATAAGCCATGTCAAAGTCCAGATATCAGCAGAGGCTGGTTAGAGTACGGCCTCAGGCATGGAGGTCTGGACCACAAGCCTGAAGCAGATCCTGCAGGAACCAAAACAAATATGGCGGGAGGAAGCAGGCAGTCAGCACCAATGCTGTGGGATGAGTGCTGGATGAAATTTAATGTATGAAAATATGATAAGCTATTATTGTCTTATATATATACACACATCATCTTACCCATTTGAAGTTTCTTTCCTTACTCAACTTCTTTCTCTTCTTTTGTCATCCTTCAGTAGTCAGGTTGTCCATTAAATCATTGTCAACATTAGAGACGTTAGACAACACCATGAACACACTTTTTAGCTTTTTGTGTACTCCGTAGTTCTAGTAATTATAAAAACAAAAACACTTAACACTGATAAACTCCAGAAACAAGACATTGTTTCCTCCTCTTTGAGAAATGACTGTCATACATTCATTATCTTAGAGATAATGAAAGTCTGCTCTGATCAGTCTATTTATGAAGAACACTGTGAAGATGAAAAAAAAAAAAAGTGGCACATTAAAACAGAATAAGTCATTGTTTTAGTCAGCTTGGCTAACTTTTGATTTATTTCTTCAAAGCTAATCAGGAGTCTAAACATTTTGTAGGAGAATTGTTTCAAACTTTTAGGTCAATGTCTTAATTACAGTTATTGTGTTATTTAAAACCTATTTAAACCGGTAGGTCGGCTTGGAACTGAGGATAATTCAGAGACACAGCACAACTAAATTAAGTTAGCCTCACAATGGGGAAGTGAATACAACTCTAAACCATAAATAGAGTGCACATTCTAAACACTAAAAAGTAACTTGCAAAAATAAGAAAGCATAAAAAACCCAAATGAAAATAGATGGCATAATGGAAAAGTATGTTTTCCCATAATTACCAAAACAAAGCAGTTTTGCAACTGAAGTGACATTATGGTAATTTAGTCCCGTCAATAAAATATCATCCAAACAAAAACAGGAATTTCAAAACAAGTTTGATCATGTTTAAGACGAACTCTGTTACTCTTCTGCATTGATTTGTTTTCACACTTTGAAAGTATTGCATTATGGATGAGGAAAAATTCACATCAGTAGGTTAGAATTTTTTAGACATAGCTAATAGGATGGTCATATACTATGGGATGGCCACCTCTGATCATATACCATTTGTCTATTTCTTTATGTTGAGAATATACCTGTACTGGCCATTACTGGTAACGATGTTAATACAGGGAAGCTGGACTGGACAAATCTAACTAAGGAGGATATTAACACATATTCCACCATAACTGACAACTTGTTAAATAATATTGAACTGCCTAGGGATGCTCTCATGTGTTTTAATATGAACTGTAAAAACCCACATCATGGTATGGAACTATGTGCCATTTATGACAATATTGTGGCAGCTTAATGCCTTTAGTAAGCCCTTTTGTAAACATGAGAACAAGGTGCATAAGCAAGCAAGCAAAGTTTATTTATATAGCACCTTTCACAAACACCAGTTACAAAGTGCTTCACAGTTGAAGTAAAAATAAAATAAAATAATATAAAATAAAGTGAAATAAAAATTAAATAAATGCAGAATAAATAAAAAGCAAAGACACCAGATAAAATATACAAGTCGAGCAGATAAAATGGACAAATTAGGATAAAATATCACATACTACCCAAATGCCTGTCTGAACAAATGGGTTTTAACATAACATTAAACCTGTATAAAATCATTTTGTGGCTGAGCAACATGCTGCAGCTAGAGAAGCTTTTAAACTCTGGTCAGACCGATGCAAGATAATTAAATATGCGTTTCATTTTATTAAAATAAACGAGAACACAACGAGAGCTGATTCACTTGCTAGGAGGCTGCAGAATAATAACCATTATGACTTCTGGGAAGACGTTAGAGTTATGAATAATAGTAAAACTTCTTTACAATCCAACACTGAGGGTGCATGTGGACCAGACAAAATAGCCGAGGTGTGGTGTGAGAATTATTGTAATTTATTCAACTGGGTTGAAAGTTATGTAGTTGTAGTTGAAAATGTTGATCTTTCTGAAAACATGGTCGTCAGGTCAGATGATGTGTATGATGCCATTATGATGAGAGATGATAACAAGGCTTGTATGGATCATATTACTGCAGAACACCTAAAGAATGCCAGTCATAAGGCTTTGTCCTCTGCTTGCCATGGTTTTTACTGGTCTCATAGTTCATGGTGTCCTTCCAGATTCTATCACCTCAGTATTGTTAGTGGCTGTCATTAAGGACAAGGCTGGTAAATTAAATAGCATGGATAATTATAGACCTATTGCCCTTGCCAATATTCTCTCTAAAGTGCTGGAAAGAATTCTGCTAACAAGGTTGGAAATGTTTGTTCTCACCACTGATAATCAGTTTGGCTTTAAAAGAAAGCATGGCACTGATATATGTGTATTTATGCTTTAAAGGAAATAGTTGGAAGCCAAATTTCCACTGTATCTATGTGTTTTATTGATGCATCCAAGGCCTTTGACAGAATTAATTATGAAAAATGATTTCAACTTGCTTACTAGAGGTGTTCCTAAGCATATACTTAGAATATTAGTCTTCTGGTACGCCCGTCAGACAATGCAGGTTAAATGGGGCAACGCTGTATCTGCCCCCTTTCATGTAAATAAAAGTGTTCGCCAAGGTGTCTCCATTTTGCTCAATGTGCATATTGATGACCTATCAAAACAATTAAATGGGTGGAACACAGGTTGTCTTGTTGGAAACTCTATTATCAATCATCTTATGTATGATGATGCCTGTTAATATTTCGTCCATGTAGTGCTGGGTTACAGCAATTACTGAAGGTGTGTTCATCTATGATATTGTATTTAATGCTAAAATGAGTAATGTCATGATATTCAGAAGTAGAGAGGATAAGAAATTAGTTTTTCCTGTGTTTCACTTGGCCATTTTCTCACTGATGATTTGAATGATGATGAAGATGTTTATTGACAGTGTTGTAAACTATATGCTCAGGCCAGTATGTTGTTTTGCAACTGCAGTATGTGTTCTGTCAATATAAAATGTTCATTATTTAGAGCTTTCTGCACACTTCTGTGTACAGCTCATCTTAGGTGTTGCTACAGGAAAAGTAGAATGCAGAGACTCACGGTGGCTTGCAATGACACTATGAGGTTGCTGCTTGAGGCTCCCAGATGGCATAGTGCCAGTCAACTGTTTGTGTTCTCTGGTGTTCCTACATGTGAGGCACTTCTAAGACATCTGATGTCCAATTTTATGTGGCAGTTTGATGAGTCAGAGAACAGCATCATAGAGGCTTTAACCAGCCTTAGGAGGAGCTGCTCTCGGTACTACGCCAGGCTCAGAAAACGCTAGTTGAATGATGAATTGTTGAGGTTTTATCATGTATGTCCTTTTCTTCCTTCTTTTTATATGCTGTAGACCTTCTTGTGAGTCCAAAATGAAGTTTGAATTGAATTGATATGTATTGAGGACAAGATAAAGTTAATGTGCTTTCAATATCTTTATCTGTGCTCAAAATATCCCATTGTGTGCTCAGGGATGATGCACACATATAAGTCTATATGTATAAGGAAAATGCTTTCTTTTGTTGCAATACAACAGTTGGTCAATGGGACAAAGTGACAGCAAGGTTGAAACAAGACTGTTCAGCTCTCTTAGAACGCTAATGGGATAAAAATACAGCCTCCTAGAAAGCTTCGAGGAAGAGGTTGCATGAACACTGAAGATGTGCTTGATAATGATACAGGAGTGGTTTGCAAGGACATTTTGATAGACTTTTCAACAGTCTGAACTTGTCATTATCGTAACCCATCATAATTACTATGAATTCAAACATCTTTCAAGTGCACAGTGTTTGATATTTAACAGAAAAGTTTTTGAGTGGGCGTGTGACCACTTTTATTTGAACTGTGATGATTCTGTGGACTATGGAAGTTATTTGCTCAGTGTCTCTTTAACAACACATCCTCACTTTTGCTCAACTGATCTGATCTGGGGGGGAGTTTCCCAAGGCAGAAAGGGCAGGATGGGCCACAGCAGGGAGGGGAGATAAACGACGTGTGTATTTCACCGTTTTCACCCGCAATGTCAAGAAGGGAGCGATCCATCACTCCACCACAATGACACTTTAAATTGGTTACGTCAAATTAACCTGATGTATCATGGCACCATGCTGGGGGTTTCAAATTGGTTTTGTGGCCTGTTATGAGCAATGGGTAGGCATTCATCAAGAGTGGCTTTTACTTGTCCTCAGGCAGGTTCTGGTGTACTTTCTCCCTCTCCACCTGACCAGAAGGAACCAGAAATATAAGTTCAATTGTCATGACCATGGCATGATAAGTCTCCTGAATTAAGATGTTGATACTTAGTGGATGCTAACAGGTTGACATCAAGGTCAACCTGTTAGCATCCACTAAGTATCAACAGATCTAGAAAAATGCTGAGTTGAGAACATTTATGAACTGTTGGTTTTGGTCAATCCCATAACATGTTAAAGCTTTTAAAATAGCTTGACAATCCATTGGAAACCAAGCATGTTGAGGTAGTCAAGTTTCTTTGCCCTTCAAGGCCCATATAATGCTGACTCACTTCTAACTAACTTCTTGTCAACATCTGAACCCAACCTCAAAGCCTAGATTCGGCCTCCTTCAAATTAAAAGCTGATTACATCAATGGAAAACTTTAGTTTTACAAAGAAAAATATCCATAATCAACATATCACATGTCATTTGCTCTGAAAACTGCATGAAAACAGGAAAATTAACTGATCTGGTAAAAGCAATGTTGTAAATAACAGGTGCGTGCCAGTTTGAAGTGACCTTTCTGGTTAAACTTTTTACTCACCAAAATAATAAATATGATGCACAAGATTCTGACTTCAAAATAAGACAGCTGTTAGGCCATGGACTGTTGTCATGTGTATAGACAAAACATTTAGCTTACTTTCTTCTTATTTCTTGTCATCTAGTTGTGTTACATTGTGGTGCTTTGAGGCATTATTTCTCTTGTCTCGCCACATAGATTCAGCGGTGCACAGAGACACAGTTGGCTTACCTTAAAGTCCTAATGAAACAGAAGTTAAGAGTGCCTTTAGCATCTGTACTGTGTTGTATTTCCTGGTGAAACTGAATATGTGGGGGGTGTACACTTACAAGAAAAATCCTTTAGGATTTGATTGGACCACTAAAAGAGTTGGTCGGGGTTAGTTTAGCTTGACATGGAGCTGTAAAGAGAAACTGAGCTGTAGAGCACTGTTGGCCTCCGTACACACACCTTTCTCTGCTGTTCAGGAGGACGAGGGAGAAATGAATTAGACCTCAACCACATTTGTTTGTGCCTACTGATATCCAAACACATACCTCTACCTATTGCTTTCCATATTACTCTGCAAGCTACTACAATTTGTTCTCCTCATTACATCCAAGACTACAACCCACAAGCGGTCAAGTACAGTTATACATGATAGGTTTGGCTAGCTGGTCGGCTAAAGTCACATTTGATTGAATCCATCTTTGTAATATGATTTGACATATAACAAGCGATAACTGAACAATTAAAAACGGGGGCACAGGATCAGAATTGAAAAAATGTATTTTTTATTTCACTGTGACCAAGTTAAGTGCAGGAAATTTGACATTTTTGCTGCAAATCATTTAGCTATCTTTCCATCATATTCATGCATCCTATTGTACATTAAAGTTTGCATAGCTACAATGCATCCTTGTACGTGGTATCTTGTGTTTGTCTTGGTGCATCTACTCATTAAACAGAAGGAGACAGAGCTCTGGCATTCCCACAACATACCCAAAACACACTGTCATACTGAGGCAACACTAGTCACCAGACAGAGAGGACACACACTGTTATGTGGTGTAACAGTAGAGGCATTCATGTTCACTCTGTTTGCATGCTGATCAGAAATGACACAGCTCAGTGATCCCCACGTTTAAACATTTCTTGGCACTCACTTTAGATGTTTTCTTCTTTGACAATCTGCAACACATTCAAAGAGAGTGGAAAAAAAAGTGTCAGAGTCTAACTCATGAAGCTTCAGCACCAAACGCAAGTTAGCAATAACATACACACCACTTGGTGCAGAACCAAGAGAAGCAGAATCCTCTGTATCAGACCCCCTGTAGAAAGCTTGTCTTGATTAGCTGCAGTGTGGACTGCTCTAACTCCAATTTCAACTCAAGCTGTTATTCCACCTCAAGTTGCCTGTCTTTCTCCTTATTCATCTGCCGAAGTTTCTCTAGCTCAAGCTGCTTCTCCAACTCATGCTGCCTCTCCTCCTCCTTACTCTTCATGTCTACTTTAAACTGAAACTTCTCCTGCTCAAACTCTAAGGCTAACAACTCCTTCTGCTGCTCAAAAGTCAAACCAGCTGTCTGTACAACTGCTGACACAGACACCAGCACAAGAGCTGGCTACGCCTCGGCAGCACAGAGCTCACTCTTCTGTAACACACCTTGTTCAAACAAAAACGACAAAAACCACAGCTTTCATATCATCCTTGTGGTTTTCTCCGCAACCACCGTACCATAATGATCAGTTTATTTGCACTAACTGCTCCTTACGCCACCGTAGGCGCATCAAAAAACCCAGAAAAAAAGACATAATAAAAAAATACCCATACAGACAGTAAAGTGTTCACTGTTAGACACACACTTGGAAAAATGACAACCCTCAACAGAATTTCCCCCTAATTTCCTAAACAAAAAACTTAATATCTCAACCCTGGTCTTCATATGGCTTGTATCAGGTATTTACACACTGAAAACCAGCAGACTTGTAAAGCGACCTGCAAGCAGGCAGCCCCGCAAAATCACGCGGATGTGACCCCGAGACAATTATCTGAAAACAGCTGACACTAACCACGATGCAACAACACTACAAAAAGAAACAAAAACAGCGTATCAGGACAGTAACTCCTCTGAATGGCACGAAAACTGCAAAAAAAACATGATGTATCTCCCAAAAACCAGAGCAAAACCAAAGACCAAAACAACCCTGGTCACAAAACACGCAGTCCACATTCCAGCACACAGCTGGACCAAATCTCCTCATTAGCTGCGCAATAACACCACGCGCCCAGCTGCTACCTGAGGCACAAAACAAACTGTTTAACAAACTAAACCTAATGGACGAGCCCCAATTTGTTACGAAAAAAATAAGGGAGACACACCATGATACAGAGGTAGGAAAAGATAAATTTATTAAACAAATTAAGCCAAATTAAATAAGTAACTAAAGGTTTACAGTATGGGGTGTGGATGCCAGTAGTGTCAGTGGTATAAGCTATGGATGACTGTCAGCTGTGTGTGCATGTAGTAAAGTGTAGCAAAGAAACTAAAACAACATAACCAAACCAGATTGGGATGCCTGTAGGGAGGAGCAGAAAGATACAAGCAACAGCAACAGCAAGCAGTCTCTCTCTCCCTCTTCTGACTGCTTGCTGCTGCCGACGAGACTTTAATAACCTGGCAACCCCGTCGTCGCCAGTTGCCCTAACGAGCACCTGTTGAGACGGAGGAGACAGGTAAATCACAAGGCCGAACAAAGATGACATCAGGGGTCACCACACCTATAAAACTCGAGAATAGCAGTGACAGGATTGCTGCGCTGTAGAGAGTTGTCAGACTGTATTTAATAGTAGTCCAGTCACTGAGACCAATCAACACCATGTCAGACATGTTATTTGTTTTACTGAAGGGCACTAGTTTTCCTAAGGTAAACAAAACAAAGTGCAAAGTCAATGCAAAGTGACTATAAACAAACAAGAAAAAAAAAATGTTTTTCCATATGTCTGTAATGAAACATCACTAATAAAATGTGTCACTAAATATTAATTTAATGTCAAATATCAATAAACACACATTAGAACAAATTAAATACAATCACTCTTTTTTTTTTCCTTTGAAAAGCTATTTACATAAAATACAAAATATTAATGCATAGCAATAAAATAAATAATGTTCTTGATTAGAAGGGGGTATTGTGGAGAGCGACAGATTTAGACTCGAGGCATATATTGTAAAACACATTTTTCTAAACATTAAAGCACCGATTTATATTCAGTATCATCATCATCACAGACTGGACTTTATTCCATGGGATGTCCTGTGGAGTGTGTGTGTGTTTTTTCCCCTCATTCTTTTAGTCTGAGCCTATGGCCCTCTGGGTCAAAGTCTGTTGACAGCAAGATGACTCCATCCATTCAGTTCCAGTGTATATGACATGATGGTATCTGCAAATGCTACTATTGCAAATATATTCATGCTTGCAGCTGTTGTGGAGATGGACATCTACAGTCTGCAAGTCCTGGTGACAAACAGTCCTGGTGGTTGCTGTCCAGTCTCATCAGTATTTAAGAGCTGGGAAAAAATACTTCAGTGGTAACACAATCATCATAATGTCAACAATTGGATCATTTGTCTCGCCAATAGTTTCCATGCTAGTTTAACGTTTTGGCTAAAGTGTCATCCATAGCTCATCATGTAGAGCCTGCGCTAAAAGAAAATGTTCAGGAAGGATTTTTGAAATGTCCTCCTCCTGATGTACAAGTTAAAAATATTTCTTTGATGCCACAACGCAATTAAGTTAATAAAGAATAAGAAGAAGAGCAATGCCACTCACGGTTCAAAAAGCCCGTTCAAAAAGCATCAACTTCTCTCTCATTTTTTTTCCAACAAATAATTATGGTCTCAATCGCTAAATTCAGGCCCTCTAATAAGTGTGCTTGTGGCCATTTTGTAAATGATTTCTCTGTTATTAAGATTTGAAGACTTATAGCAGCTTTGGTGTCTGCCATGTTGATTGACAGCTGTGATTGACAGTTGGCTCACCTGCTTCTCTCCATGGCTCCGGGACTCTGAGTTGGACTATTGTAAGTTTAATGCTGATTACGATACCTGCCCTTGTAGAAACTTTAGCGAAATTGTGCTAACATTAGCCCAAGTGTGCAGCACTCAGTGTTCCCAGTAAGCTAGCATTAGCTTCGGTCCAGGGTAGCGGGGAGGGGGTGTTTCCAGAGTGTGGAAGGCAACACCCTGCATTCCTTATTTGGAAGTTCCTGGCTTTAAACGGAAAAGATGGCGCCAACCGTAAGCTGCAACGCTGGTCTTCAAACTGGCTCCAGTGCAAACCAATGGGTGACGTCACACCTCACTACGTATCATCTTTATATACAGTCTATGAGACGGATACATATATCATATGTCAAAATATATTATTATACTACTGATATTATTTAACATTACAGACTCACTCTGGTTGCTCCAGTTCTCCAAAATCTACCTTGTAAGAAGCTATCAGCTGGATTCAGCGAAAGTGTCCTTCATTTTCATGATGATTTCCTGAGGCACTGATTGTTATTCTCAGCCTGCTCATTATATTAATGGTCTTAAACACACACTCTCTAAATGTGCATGTGTCTTCTTTCAGAGGAGAAAACACAAGGGCCTGTTAACCTTCTTGATTTTACAGGGATCACTTTGGACAGAGCGCTCTGCCCCTGGAGAAATTAACTCAAATACAAGAGACTTGGAAAGGTATTAGTAACATACTCCATGTCTAAGAAATAATTGCTTTTTTGTTGAGCCATTTTAATTTTGCAGTGTGAATCATTTGTTGCACCGATCATGTCCCTAAAGCAAGAAAAAAAAAAAAAAGAAAAAAAAGCTGATTGTCTTTTTTTCCACTGTCAAAACAGATGTTCTATTTCATTTTTCTACAAATAATTATGAAGAAAATTTTGTACTGGCGCTCTCACTGTAGTCGTCACAGCCGCTGTGACTAACTTTTGTTGTTTCGATATATATATATATAGAAATATAAATATATATATATATATATATATATATATATATATATATATATATAGAAATATAAATAAATATATATATATAAATATAAATATATATAAATATAAATATAAATATATATATATATATATATATATAGTGATCTAGTGATCCCCCCTGTCCTGAGTCTACCCTGCATTCTGCCCAGTGCATGCTGGGATAGGCTCAATCTCCCTGACTGTGAAAAACAAGAAAATAAAACTACAAAAATAAAAGAAATTTTAAAAAAACTGTAGGTAGGTGTGATTTGTAGCTGAGCTGGGGCCCTTTTATGTGGAATTTCCATGTTCTCCCCATGTCTGCACGGGTTCTCTCTGGGTACTTTGGCTTCCTTCCACAGACCAAAAACATGTAGTTTAGGCTATAGCTGACTCTAAAATTGCCCATACATGTGAATGAGAGTGTGAACGGTTGTCTCTATACTATATGTTAGCCCTGTGATTGACTGGCGACTTGTTCAGGGTGTTCCCCGCCACTCATCGTCGACGCTTGCCAACCAATTGTAAAGGATTTTTTTCATGTTGCCATTTTCAAAGAGAAGAGCAGGAATGGAGACCAATTGTGTTGATGCTCAGAACGCTGCTGATCAAAGACTGATCACTGACAGCCATTTAATGTCATGTAAATACAGAACATTCGAGATTACAGATATATATGTGGTGCAAAGGGGTCATTTTTTTAAAAATGAAATTCACTGACTGAACCATGCAATAGCCTCAGAAAGGCTTAATAACAACAACCTACGGTTATGTTTCAAAATCAAAGAATACATTTACTAATAAGAGCACTCACATAAAAACGTAGCACTAGCAGAGAACCAAAATAAAAAAAACTATGAATGATTCTCTGTCAAAATCAGCAGGGGGAGGCGCATAGAAACAGCTGTTTGCAGCTTGCAGCTCTCTCTCTCTCTCTCTCTCTCTCTCTCATTGACTATCCCTTCACTTCCCTGTTGTTTCCCTTCTGTCTGTGGATCGCTACAATGGGGGGGAAATTAGGGGGCGAAAGTTCTATTTACAACCATGAAAAGCTAGCAGGCTAAGAAACCGAACTAAGTGACGTGTTCTGTCTATCTGTCTATTGATCTCCTCTGCTTCATTTCAGTACTTTTTTTTATCATGTCGTGTGTGATCCACACACACATACACACAACCAACGGCGCTGTGCATTGTGCTGAAACAACAGCATGTATCTCGGCCAATAATTTTGTTGTTTTTGCTATTTTTTTACAAATACATAAAGCTTTAAACAGAGGGGGCAAAAAATACAACTGAGGGGGCTAAACCCCCGTGAGCTACCTCACGGCACCAGGCCTGTACAGTAGGTAAAGTAGGACAATAAATGCTGAAAGATTACATGCCTGAAGCGGAAGGTTTACAAGGATTTTAGCAGCAGAGATTTGGGAGTGAAAGATCACAATGTGAAAGCTGCAATGTATTGTGAGGAGCATTTGAGTAAAGCACCGTTTCCTGGAATAACTATGCCATGCTAGTTTTATTTTGGAAAGTATGGATTTTCTATTGAAAGTATAAAATTTACATCGCTGTTTTCCTCCTGGCATTTTAAAACCTTTATTTTATGTATCTCTATTTTATGTTAAGTGTATTTCACAGTGGCTATTCTCTTCTATTTTATGCCTTTTCCTTTAATGAATAATATCAGAACAAAGAAACTCCCCCACCTCCAATCTAATGACTTAAGCTTTGCTCTGGCTCATATCTGCAGTACGTTTGCAGTTCTTATCATTTCTGTCAGCTCAGATTGAAACAGATACATCAATGTCTTTTCAACAGAGATAGCTGCTATTATTATCTGGAGATATCGCAAGTCAAATTCATAAAAGCACAACTTTTCTTATCTTATCTCACTTATATCTTTCAAGGGTAGGACATTTTTTTTTTTTTCTCAGGGGTTAATTGGCTCAGCAGTACTCCAGTGTGGTGTAAAGGAAGTCAATATAGAAGTAAATGAGAGGAAATCGAAATGTGTCTACAAGAAGTTATGTGTTCAGTAGAGGGAGATGGAGAGAGCTTAATGCAGACAAAGACGAGCAAGGGAGAGGTTTGATAGTATATGACCTATTAGTATGGCCTTTGTGTCTTTGTATGACTGTATATGCATCTGTTCATATCATGTTTGTTTACCTATATCAGTCATTTAAGAGGATGTTTTGATATTTAGCCCTTTAAAGCAAATGGACAGCAGTACACAGCCTGCACTTACTGTATATATCACTTTTCAACCTAAACTGACAGTATTTACAACTACTATATGCTAAGTGTAATTGCTGTATATTAAAACGGTCCTGTTTTCTGTCTGCTGTAGCTGTTAAGGCCACTGTTTGTGCCTCCTCTCCTCCTGCGCTCTGCGTGGAGCTGCATCGTGCAGCCAGGTGATCCGTGCCGGTCAGCTGGGCATCGTGAAGGACGGCTTTCCACGTGCCGCCAGTATTCACACACGCTGCTTAAAGTGCACAGTGTGCTTCTGCAGCTTTGGTTCTCCATCCCATCACAACTCCTGTTTTGATTCAGTTCTCTTCTTTTTTGCTTATTGATTTATTTTCTTTTTGTTTATTTGGTTTAATATTAGCTGTCGGGGTTGCTGCTACCACTCCTTGGTCTCTGCCCACAGCTGAGTTTGGATTAATTTTGTTTTGTTATTTGCTACTTTGTGTTTTCCTCGTTTGTATTTTTTAGTTAGTGTCAGTTACTGAATTAGTTATTTTGCTTATTCTTTTTTTTTGTTTGTGTGTATGTGTGTATGTTTTAGTATAATTTATTGTATCTGCCTGAGTGTCCCCCTATGAGCGGTAATATAATTTTGTTTCTTTTCTTTTAGGACAGGAGCGTGGTGGTTTGGTTTGTAGTGTTTTTTTGTTTTTTTTTAGTTTGAGTTGTGCTCCCACCCCGCTAACTAAGCCCTAGCCTTGTTCCTACTATTTATTTTGATTACTTCCATACCGCAATTGACTTTGTTGTTTTGGCACTCAGGCTGTTTACCAGTGACATCTTTCTGTTCTTTTAACTACAGTAAATCTTAATCAATAATTTTTTGTAGTTGGAAGTCTGTCTCCCGTCCTCTCTTCTTATTATTAAGGGTACTCATCAGTGTATTTCCTGGGGTGCAATTCGCCAGGTGGCGTAGTTGTGAAACTTTCCCTCTCCTACTCATCTTTGGCCACACTAAGCACAGGACAGAGTGCTTGACAATACTTCACATTCACCCATGCACGTAGGCACACTCTCGCTCAGGGATGCAAACTTGTTACCTTTTGGCAAAAATCACTCTTTTGAATCCAAAATAGGTAATTTGTGTGATTCATGTAGGTCCGATGAGTTTGTGAAACTAGCAGGAGGTGATAAGCAAAACTTGAGAGAGACTCAGCAGCCAGATATTTCTCCATTTTCTGTTTAGGAGCGACTGAGATTGTCACTAAAATGAAAATATCTCATTGCAGAGTGGATGCGATGGACTTTAATACAGTTCTGGACCCGGCTCTGTACTCTCTGTTCCTTTTTTAGATCCCTTGACCATTCCAATAAAAGTTTTCCAGGATGTCTAGACCTGATTACTGTCATCTGAGTCCATCCAAATGCACACATTTAATTGACTGGATGTCTATAAGCCAATCACAGTGTTCCACATCAGCTAAAGTGGACTGCAGTAGAGCCACACCCCCTTTTTCAGCAAACATGGCCG
Organism: Thunnus thynnus; assembly: GCF_963924715.1. NCBI lineage: Eukaryota > Metazoa > Chordata > Actinopteri > Scombriformes > Scombridae > Thunnus > Thunnus thynnus. The sequence goes on from NC_089530.1 coordinate 23,715,007, forward strand.
ACCGTGAGGCAAGGAGGAAGCGTAAGGCACATTAAAGGTTCAGTGTGTAGAATTTAGTGGTATCTAGTGGAACGGACTTGGCAGAAATGGAATAATATATTCATAAGTATGTTTTAATTAGTGTGTTATCACCTGAAAATAATAATTGATGTGATTTTGTAACCTTAGAACGAGCCCCCTGACCCACATCTTTGTCACCTTTTTCACCCCTGATGTGTTTACATCCTTGACTGGTTTTGAACAATTTGTAGTTCTGCACCATGTTTATGGACATGTTGACATGTGGAAAGGTGGAGCCAGGAATCTAATAACCATGTGTTCAATAAATGAACAGCTGTTCTACCTAAAACAGCTGCTTTTTTTTCCTTGCTCAGTTTTTTCAACAAAAGGTTGTATACGTTACTCGTGGTAATTCAAATGCTATAATGATCATTAACGCCGAGGTGATGTCAGCTCGTCGCACATGCCGACCGCTCCGTAGCCTGAGCCAAGAGCTGGCCAATCAGAACAGACAGGGGCTCATCATCATCATCATCTTAAAGAGACAGGAGCTAAAACGGCCTGTTTCAGACAGAGGTTGAACTGAGGGGCTGCATAAAGGGCCAGTATAAGATAAATAAGGAGTTCTTTTGAACAGTAAATCATGCAAAAATACTCCAGTAGTAAATGTGCATAATATGTCCAAACCAGAGCAACAAATAGATAATCAAAATGAAAGGAACCAATAATGTCCTTGATTTTTTTTACACTCTACACTTTTCAAACATCAAAGTCACGGCTCATACATTCAATAACAACTTTTTTTCGACTTGCCAGATATGTTAATTACCAACATTTATCATTACGTTGACAGGAAACGTAATTCAGGTGGCATTGCATTTCCTTTAAAGCATACTTGCTGTTGCAGTTTAGTGGTATATAAATGTAATTTCTTGGACGCAGCGTTGACATATGAGTATCGTTTGAAGACAGACTTGGAAAAAAAATGTGAAGCTGTCCTTTAAGGGATTAAAAGTCTGGTAGTGAGCCCCTTGACATGCCTCAGGAAGGGTGAAGCTGCAAAGAATTCCAACTGTCAATCTATGGTTTGCACATAGAAGAGGAAGGAAGAGGGACAAAGAGACAGAGAGACAGAATGAGGTTAACCACACAACACACAAACCCCCTATCCAAACATACACACACACACAAGGGGACTAGGTGACACAGGAGTACTAGCCCTCAGTTATCAAAATGCTAATGCAATTTAATGAACAACACTGGCTATGTTATTTTTTTATTATACACACGCACTCTCTCAGTTAGGGTGCATCTCTTCGTCCATGGCCAGGGGCGAGGATTGAGAGAGGGGAGAGGACACGGGGAATTGAGTGATAATGCACTCCATGTTAGCTGACCTTTCTCCTTCCTCTCCAGCAGGAGTAGTCTGTCAGGAGAAATCTAGGTCCATTCGAATCAAAAGGCTCGGCGTTATGAAGACATCGCTCTCTAGAAAACTCTAGCGGAGACTTGGCGAGCGTGTCTCGAGGGCCGCGTGTGCGTGTGTGTGTGTGTCAGCGGACAGGGAATTTGTGATTGTACGCCTTGATTTGTGAGTTTGACGCAACCGCATGTGTGAGCGCACGCGTTATCGCCTGCCTCCAGCTCGGACCAGTCTCCCTCCATCATGTGAAGTACCTGCTTGAGCCCTTTAAAAGTGGCACACGGCGTCTGTCATGCTTTGTATCCCGGCCACAAAAGAGAAGCCCGGTAGCTGATACTGCCCACGAGTCTGTTTATCAGTATTTGAAAGCATAAAAATAACTGACATCAAAGAAAAAAAAAAGAATTTTTCAGAAAAAATGACAAATCGTCTTTTCTTTGTAACTCACAGTTTTTGAAAAAATAATGTTTGGTGCTTTTGTTGCGTCTATAATAGGAGGAGCTCACCTGCTGTGGAGAAAAATAGGAGGATATGAAACATTGGAAATTATTATTTGATTTGCGGTGGTCATCTGTGAAATTGTTTAAATTTTTACACCTGTATTGACTTTCATTTTGTATTTTTCTTTTCCTGCTTTGTGTTTGAGAAAATACGTTATGGTTCTGTGTCTCTAGCTGCCGTTTTCCACTGATCCTCCAGAGGTCCTCAGACTTTCCTCCCTTTTTTATTTGGACTGGACTGAGTGAGAAAGAGCTGATTTGAGTTGTGTCTTTAAAAAGACTATCTCACATGATGGTTATTTGGGTTGCCTATATTGGCTGGTGTGTCTTTTTCACTCACACAGCATATATACTCTGTCTCAGTGATAAAGAAGATTGTCTTTTGAATGTGCTCCGGGTTACGAATTGTTTGTGATAACTGCATTTGTATTTCTTTGTGTCGTGCTTGAGCTTTGATATTATTGGCTTTTCTTTAGTTTTATCTCTTCCTCGCTTTGGTTTTATTTTTGTCAGTTGGTAATCTCTTGTGTTCCCGTAGCCCTGCCCAGCCTGCTCTCCCCCGCTCACCTGTCTTGTGTCACCCTTGTCAGCCTTGCCCTGTGTTTTTCATGCCACGCCCTCCTAATCACCTTGTTACCCAATCATCATGTTCCCTCTGTATTCTGGTCCCTGCTCACCCCAGCTGTGCCTTGTTGTGTGATTAGTCCCATGTGTATACATACCTTTTTTATGTTCTCTTAGTTGTTTGTCAGATTGTTGTGTATGTTTCTGGTGTTCCAGCTTGTCTTGCTTCCTTGTTTCATGCCAGCCTGTTACCTGTGCTGCTGAACTCAAAGTAAAGATCTTAAATCATTAATTCTGTCTTGGTCTCTGCATTTGGGTCCATCTGTTCTGCTACCTGTGACAAAATAATGGCACCTCAAGCCGTTGCAACATATTGATAATCCAGGTTTGTTTATGTCCTTTGGTAAAAGTACTTTGTTAAGAGTAACACTTAAGATTTAAGATTTCTCTATTGTAGCTTTCAGATGTTGCTATGGCAGCCATGTATGGTGATCATGGCTACTTCAGACCATGAGACGATGACAAGTTTGCAAAATCTCTCGTGCCAAAAATAATGACACACACACAGACAATATCCACCTACATGTGTATATACAAGCACATACATTACATATGCGCTGTGAAAGTATCACGCTCAATTCACTCTGAGAACAACCTAGGTGTTAATTATCCATCTGCGGATGAAGTGCAATGACAAACAGTTTTGTATGAGAACAACAAATGTTTTAACGGGAAATATTTTTGCATCTTTGCCATGACAAGGCAACTTAATTTCTATAATACTGCACAATGTTCACAGGTGCTTTTTCATAAAACTCAACAAAATAAATGTTATAACATGAGAAAAGACAAATTTACACTGCAAATCTCAAAATGTAAAAGCAATGGCAAACATGTTTTATCTTTGATTTAAAAGTAATAAGACCTGAAGCATGTCTCAGACCTAATGGATGAACATTTTATTTGGTCTTACAGCAATTCTGATTGGACAGCTTCCTGATATAAGTGTATATTTTACATTACATTACCTACTTTCTTTATGTCACATTAAAATGACAGGAAGAAAGCCAGTTTCACGGATTTCAACACTTGGATTCATACAGAAGGTGTAACATGCTGTCAGAGTGTTTATCTCCATTCACTGCAGCCAATTTAATGATCTGCATGCATGAGAAAGCAGAGTGAGTGAGCGCCTATAGCAAAACTTATTTAGCTTGTACTGCATCCATGTGAGTCATCCGTGTGTTTGTGTTAGTGGATGGAGAGCTGTTAGTGAGCTGAACAATTTTTAGGGCAAGCCATTCTTTCTGGGGTTTTTTTGTTTTGTTTTGTTTTGTTCTCCAGCTTCCAGTGCATCACCACCACCCTTGGGACTGGAGGAGGGCCCACCCGAATTAGCATCTAGCATGTGAAAAGCTAAGGAAGGAGTATATAAAGATGCATATAATAAAGGGTATACATTTTATATTTTAGCATAAATTATTATTTATTCTGTGGTTGTTAGCTAACCTAACTGGTTTTAGCCATAGTCATTTTATGGAAGTTAGCTAACAGCTTCCAGTGCATTATCACTACTGTCTGGACTGGAACGGGACACCCACTTTGAATGTTATCAGCCCATTAAATGGCTGTTATGAGATCAGTTGCAATCTCTCCCATGATAATGTTTCAGATGGAGAAAACTGCACCTACCAGTAGGTCAGAAGGCACATAGCATCTATTATTATCCTTGATAAACAGTAAGTAACCCAGATCCACTCCCAGACTCATAACCAGTTCTGGAAGCACGTCAGTAGAAGCAGTTTTTTTTTTCTTCTCACACTCTACAGCATGACTCAGGACTTAAGAGTGACATTGACAGTTATTTCTAAAATTTAAATATCATTAAGTTGTGGAAAATTACTGCAGTTACAAAAATATCTATTTGATGTATTTCTTTACTTTTTTCCAGCGTTATCTTTGCCTGTTTAGCTGATTGATTTTTTTTTTCTTCTGTTCATGCTCAACTTAGCTAACATAACGTTGTTCACTTTCCTAAATCATGATCTCAATCCTCTGAGGAATAGCTTAATATTTAGGTTATACATTTAACACTGAAAACAGTTGACCACATATAGCACTGATATCTCACACTCAAATCAGTCCTACCAGATGTGTATCCGTCAACACATGCCTTCTGATGCAGTTATTACCATCCATCACAGCTGGGCTCATTGCTGTGTAATATTTTGAGGCGTTTAACTGCACAATACAAAGCGCTCACTCTCACAAATCCATAAATTGACATTAACACAAGAATTACTCCAGTCTATATGAGACAGTTTCTCAATACGCTGGATATGAATCACAAGTTGGGTATCGTTACACTGTGTCACCTGCTACACACCTAATGAGAAGAGTGATGTTGTTGCGCAGCGGCTGTCAAAGTCTTGATGTCTGGCTGAATGGACGTCAGCTTCAGACATCACACAGACAAGTGGTAGCAAAGGCATCAGAAACATCAATGGCTTGTTAGACAGATCAGTATGTTCCAAGTAAAAATGCCTCCAGAAATGTGCTTCTGTTAAAGATCAGTTTCAAACCAGTATCACAAGATAACTCCACAAGTCTCTCCTGGTCCCTGGAACTGAGACCTGTGAAGGCATCCTCATTACGGGGGGCAAATGGATTCTGTATCCAGCTGTGTTGCTCGCTGAGCGCAGGGGAGTATTCCTGGAACTACCTCCTCAGGGTTTGCAGGTGCTGTTTGATGGGGATCAGGATCTCTCTTCTTTGTTGAGAACTTAACAGATTGTCATAGGACTCGTAGCTGTTCTGTAAATCCCAGCAATAAGTACTCAAGTGAGTACCTTCTATGAATCCTTCTTTTTGTTTTCATGGGTTCATTTGATCTTCTGACAATTTGCTTGTTGAGGTTGATTCTCCATTAACACCAATGATGAGATATAAGATACATTCCAGATCAAAAATAGGTCAGACAAATAAAGAATAACACAATTTAAATCCCATGGCTTTGTTTTATTAGTTCTGATTATTTATTACTGATTATCATTTATTTTAAAAGCAAATATTTAATCAAATATTTTATGGTAATTTCAAACTTAATTACTAAATTGGAAATTACTCTTTAGGAATCACTGATATACAGAGTTGAATTTTCAATGAGGATCAAATACAGTTTCAAAGCAACTGAATTCAATTTCATAATATCACATTCAGTTTGAAGTTTATTGGAATTCAGTTCCAAACTAATCATTTCCATTTCAAATTATGCTATTCAGATTCAGTTTTTCAATGCAATTATTCAAGTTAAACAATACAAATTCAAATTATGTGATTCAAATTCAGTTTTTTTAATGATCCGTGCATGAAGTATATTTCATCTGCAGTTGTTCACAATGAATAATGAAAATTCCCATTTTGGGGGGTAAGGTGGGCAGTGCACCAAAGCATCAGCTTGTTCCATTATCCAACTTATAAATGAAAATTGAAAAAGGAAGTCGAGAGCCGGAAACAGACACACCTCGCCTTCAAAGTAAATGTTGCGCATTTTGAAGCGTGTTGGCTGCAGCGGTCAATTTAAAGAGAGCTTAACAGAATAAATAAACAAATAACCTAAATAATGAAGATAACTGATAAACTGTTAATGCTTCGTTCATTTTTATTTTACACATTGAGATTAAACTATGTAAAAGGAAGCAGAGGCAGTAGAACCAGCACCAAGGGATTTTCAAAGTAAATGCACCGTTTTTTACTGAGCTGCACTGAGCCGCTGCTGTCATTTAAAAAGGACCAGTGTGTAGGATTTTGTGGCATCTAGCTGTGAGATTGCAGATTGCAACCAATAGAATACCCCTTGCCCTTTCAAGCATGGAGGAAAACCAAAAAACTAGCGAAAAACGCAAAAGGCCCTTTCTAGAGCCAGTGTTTGGTTTGTCCATTTTGGGCTACTGTAGAAACATGGCAGTGGAACATGGTGGACCTCACGGAAGGGGACCTGCTCCCTATGTAGATATAAAAGGCACAGTACAGTGCACACATGAAACTTACAGTAGCTCATACTGCTCCCATAAAATGAATTTTTCATAATTCATTCATCATTGTGGTATTGTTGGATTTGTATTCATCAGTGATGGTGAACACAAGATGCTCTAATTCTGTCAGTAAAAAAAAAAAAAAAAAATGCAAAAATTCATGAAATAAAGTTAATTTTACTTTTGTATTGTGCCCCCCTCCTGCCATTGTTAAGAGCCTATTAAAATGCTAAATATCTCAAGTGGACAGAGTTATAAATACCTGCTAACTTTAAGAAATAATGTGTTGAATGATATTCCCCCCCCATTAATATCAAATAAAGGATGTGTATTATTATCATGGGTGGTAATTAAATGCAATACATTTGCAGTAAGTACACAAATAATTTATTGTAATTTTGAATTTTCACTGAAATAATTCAGTAACACACTAAGGCATTATGAAACTGTGCTGTAAAGGAAATGTAGGTTATTAATTTACATTCTAATGTTTGAGGCAAGTCTTCTGAACACAGCAGACAAAATATGGCTATACTCACAATATGAAAACCATATCTAGGTCTTCAATTTTCAGTACAGTCATAATGAGGTTGTTGGCCTGCTTTTTGAATTCACCATATCATGTCATCTCATTGTTTAGGTGTTATCAGCCATGTGTTGTATATAAATACAACTCAATGGAGTGATAAGATGCTAAGAAATTTGAATTCGAACAATGAGGCAGTTACACAGCCTGTCCAGTGTGACCTAGAGAGTCTGGTACATTGAGTAAGGAGTGACCCTGATCTCATTTCACTGCAGAGATGCAACCAGCTGAGTGTCTCAGTGTGGTCAGGACTGACAGCAAGTTTCATGCTATGTTATCATTTAAAACTGTCATACATTGTAGTTAATAAAGAAATAAGAGTCAGGTTCTGGCTTCCATTAAACAATTTTTAATGAAGAATTAATTGCACCTTAAATGGGTGAATAAACTCACCTTTTCACATTATAAATCCATAAGAAATTACAGAACAGTAAATAAGTCTGGCCAGTAAATGTAGACGGGTGACAAATTAAGGAAAAACCAACATAATGTGCTGCCAGAACAGCTTCAATGCAACCTTTGCATTGATTCTACAAGTCTATGAACTCTACTGGAGGGATGAACACCATTAGCATATGATTCACATCATTTTCATACTCAAGCCATTCAATGACCCCTTGTGCCCTGTGAATTGGGGCATTGTCATCCTGGAAGAGACCACTCCCATCAAGGTAGAAATGTTTGATCATAGGATAAAGGTGATCTCTTACAACAACTTTGTATTGATTAGCAGTGACCCTTCCCTCTAAGGGGACAAGTGGACCTAAAACATGCCAACAAAATGCCCCCCACAGCATAACAGAGCCACCACATTCCCTCACTATAGGGGTAAAGCATTCTGACTGGTAGCGGTTTTTCCTTTAAATTTATCACCCTGTGTGATATATAAGAGATGATAATCTTGTGCATATGCTTTGACATTGTGGTTGTCCGCCAGACTAACTATTATAATTATATAATTATCATAAATTGATTTTTTATCCAGTTTTTTTTTTTTCCATGTGACAACTAAGCAGATGAACCCAAGTGCAAACACAGACAAGCCAGAGACAAGATTGAAGTAGAACAATTTTTTCAGGACTGCAAGGTTAGAAGTTTAATCAGGTGAGGTCGAGGGAGCAGTTCAGAGCTGAGCCAGGCAGAGATCCAGAAGGTGAAGTGTGGGGATGGGGGTTCAGGTTAGGAGAACGGAACAGACAAGATGAGGTGAGGTCCAGGAGACAGGGGCCAGAGGGCAGAGCAGACAGAACTGCAGGGAAGAGAGAAACAGGTTCAGACTGGGTTCAAGACAATAGGCAGCTAGCAAAATGCTTAGATAGACAAGAATGGTTGGAAGCATAGTACTGACTGAACAGAGGCTACAGTCTGGCAGAGTGGAGGTGGCAGAGCTGAGAATATATAGGCGGGGTTGACTGCAGGATTAGGTGCAGCTGCGGCTCTGTTCTGACTCCAGCCCACCTGTCTCCACTCACACAATCACAGACATACAAACACACAGAGAGAAGAGGGAGAGACACTGTGGGAGTGACAAAAATTAGGAAGACACAGGGTGCATCTCAAGTCTCTTATTTGATCTTTCCTTGCTCCTGGATCCTCGCTTGAACTGGAAGTTGTTCAGGTCCACCATCTTGAAGGCCATCTCAAAGCTCTTATTTCTGCTCGGAGGAGCAAGGAGCAAGGAGGGATCTCTTAAGAGCCATGAGCGACGATACACAAGAGCAGCCTTCACAGACGTCTTTTACTGGCCGACACGCCCACTTGGATTGGAAAGCAGTTATTAATTGTATGCTATTGTATGCTATGATATATGGCAACATGACATATAATTAGTGGGTGTTCTCTAGCACAACATAGTGGACACAGGAAGCAGTAGTTACAGATGGGTGAAATATTAAAGGAAAAAATGGTACAGGCCTGAATGCTTGACCACTACAGTGAGGGAATCCAGTGGCTATGTTATGCTATGGGGGGTGTTTTGCTGGCATGATTTAGGTCCACTTGTCCCCTTAGAGGGAAGGGTCACTGCAAATTTATACAAAGTCAATTGTATACAATGTCATTATCTTTATCCTATGATGAAACATTTCTATCCTGATGGGATACAAAATTTTGTATTGATCACTCAGAACAATACAAAATTGTTCTGAGTGATCACCTTTATCCTATGATGAGTGGTCTCTTCCAGGATGACGATGCCTCTATCCATGGGGCACGAGGGGTCACTTAATGCCTTGATGAAAGAAAATGTTGTGAATCATATGCTATGGCCTTCACAGTCACCAGATCTCAACCCAACTGAAAACCTATGGGAGATTTTGGACCAACACATAAGACAGCACTCACCACCACCATCATCAAAACATCAAGTAAGGGAATATCTTATGGAAGAATGGTGTTCATCCCTCCAGTAGAGTTACACAGACTTGTAGAAACATTGTCAAGGTGCATTGAAACTGTTCTGGTGGCACATGGTGGCCTAACATTTTGTCTTTATCCATGTCTGCTGCCTTTTGGTAAATACATTGCTACATTAATATTTCACTTATGTTGTTTTGTCTACTGGCAACAGGAAGTGAAGCCTAAAGGACACACAGTTCATCAAATATATACACATTTTCCAATATGTCATCTCCGACACCATGTACTGCACACAGGAAATACTATTGTATCTATTCACAGGTATGATAATCCTGACAAATCAGAGCTGTGTCAACAGACCTCCACTGCTGGCGCTCCCTCTGACGCACGTGAGGTGCGAGGGCCTGTTCATCGCTGCTTGCAGCTTTAATTTATTTGTTTTCTGATTCACTATCTAGCTAAAAATCTGTGTTAACTGAAGGTCTTATCAACAAAAGAACCATAAACAACTTTCTTCATTTATTAGGAAGATTTTTCTTTTCATTAACTTTTATTATGGATTAAATTAAAGTCTGTCTGTCAGCAAGACACATATTTTAACACATTTATATTTCACATACTTTATCATCATTTCCATTCAGTAACATATGAGGCTGAAAATTTGTGAGCGTCGGGTTTGTTATGAGTTGCATAATTTCCATTTTCCCTGAAACACTGAGCCTAATGAATAATTTCCAGTGTTCAAAAGACACCCAAATCACATTCTGGGTTATTAAATAATGAATTCACAATCAGAATATCAATAAATACAGACGCAAATAATGAATAAATAATATAAACACATTCTGCCAGTAGAAATGGTTCATGTGCCACTGAGCAGGACACAGTACACAGTGTAAATACAGAATACTGGTTTTCATTCATGTACAGGTGTTTGTTTAACAGGTAACAGGTTACAGAGAGAAAACACTGCTGCTCTGGCAGTGATCACTGTGTGCCTTTATTTGTATTATCACATTGCACATGTGTGCAGACACAAACTCCATCAGAAGTCGATACAGCTGTTAAAGCCGACTGACAGCTGATCCAGTTGTGATCAGCTGCTGCCATCATTAGAAACTGATGCAGCTTTATGTGACGCTTCAGGGGAAAGAACGTCTCATCTCTCTAAAAACACATTTCCTCGTTTCCTCTCTCCTCGTAAGGTATCGTTGCATCTCTCCATGCATCCTCGGTAGGATGAACTAAGACGCAAGGAAAAGATGCAAGTGAGGGAAACGTGGATGCAATTAAGAGACTTGAGATGTACCCACAGAATTGGATGTGAAGGGAGTGTCAGGGGAGACAGCAGGAACAGATGAAACAGTTTTAAGCCTCGGTTCATCCCTCCAGAAGAGTCCTTGTAGAGAGACTTGTAGAATCAATGCCAAGGATGAGGAACACTATTCTTCCAAAAGATACTCCCTCATTTGGTGTTTTGATGATGATGGTGGAGAGCACTGTCTAACACGTCAGTCCAAAATCTCCCATTGGTGTTCAGTTGGGCTGAAACTGACATTTTCATACTCATCAAACCATTCAGTGACCTCTCGTGCCCTGTGAATGGGGGCATCGTTCAATCATAGTATAAAGATGATGACTTAGAACAACTTTGTATTGATTTGCAGTGACCCTTCCCTCTAAGGGGACAAGTGGACCCAAACCATGCCAGCAAAATGCCCCTCACAGCATAACAGAGCCACCAGATCCCCTCACTGTAGGGGTCAAGCATTCAGACCTGTACCAGTTTTTGCTTTAATTTGCCACCCGTCTGTATACGCATAAATATGCAAAGATGCAGCGCTGCTCAGACGTCAACACTGAAACTGAATGTGAACAGCAATGCCTCTCAATTCCTTGGCCTCCTCACTGACAGTTGTGCTGCCTGTGGTCATTCAACTAATTCTTCTGTTCACTTTTATTAATTATAAGAACACATACAGTGCTATCTCTCCATAAACTTAGAAAAAAGCTACATGTAAAATTTCCAAGGATTTTACCATCAGTTCAAGCCATTTAGGAAGAATTAGAATAACCTTTAAATAAAAGTGGCACTACTTTGGTTGAAATTGCACAGGTCGATAAATACTTTTTTTTTTTTTTTGAGTTTATTATGTAGAAAAATCTATTTCTTTTTTTAAACCTTGAAGGCAAAACATGATGTATAAAAAGCATTCAGTCAATAGCTTGCATAGTTAAGCTTTCGCTCTACATTGGCAGTCGCCCACCACTGACATTGAGAGGCTGCCAGCGAATATTTAGAATAAAATATTATGCGCTTAATGTATTAAATGTGCATATCGGCTTTCTGCTGCCCTATAGTTTTTCTTCCTTTTTGGCAACTTCACTCAGATGATATAAAAAATGTTCATGACCTGAGCATTTCTACATTATATTCTTCCTATCTTCAGTTTAAATGTAACTTAAAAGCAGCTTCAAGGATTTTTAGATTTTAGTACAGACTGAACTGAAGATTCTGTGTCACCTTCACATGATTTAAAGATTTACTTATTAACTTTGGAGGAGGTAGGGGTTAACAGGATATCTCACTCAATATTTGGAAAGTTTCCCCATGAAATACTGCACCTAATTTAATGCAAAAAAGGCAATCTAAATAAAATCCATCAACGATGTTGGATGTACATTAGGTGCTCTTTTAAGTGCCTTCAGTACCTCCTGCCAGCGTGTGTTCATGTGAGAGAATATAACTATGATTGAGTGGGCTTCATACAGCAGTACCATATGGAAAGTGCTATTATCTGACTTTTATCTGACTTTTAAATGATAGTGTTGAAGAGGTTGTTTTTTGGAATCATATGACTCTAAGCTGTCATTTGAGAATCTTATAAGGTACAGAAAGCCGTACAGTGCACTGCACAGTATAGACCACTGTCCTGGTCCACGGTTTACATTCATTATTTTTACCAAAATGTAACAAATGTCACTAAACTCTCTCACACACTCACTCCTCAGCTCCATGGAGAGTTGTAGCCTCCTGTAGTTATTTTAGTTTCATAAATATTTAGTGTATGGTTCAGTCTCACTGCTCTTATTAACCCAGGCAGGTTTTCAGCAACCAAGTTCTGGTAAAACCACCAGAAAGTGGAAACCTCTAGCAGCAGAATATATATATTTTTTAGCAGTTGGTGGGGGCCAAACCAGGACTAAAAAGTGAGTCAGTGTGGAACATTCATCAGATGAGCAACAACACAACTCCAAATAAATGACAATGTTGCCCCATGTCTGCTGGATGTGTAGGTATTTTTTTTTACTATCATTAATGAATTATGGCCCTAGTGGCCCCCCAAAACCCCATTTACTTCGTAAAAGATGACATTTCTGAAACTTGGATCAGCTTCTTCTCTGCCCTTATGGGAGCATTGCTGCCTTAATGGCACATTACTGCCACCAACTGGTAATGCATATGGACAGGGCCAATATTAATTTAATGGGCACACCTGCGCTCTTGGCATCATTTGGCATCAATATATTCCAACTGTTTTGAACACATGGAACAATGAACAAATGATAACTTGTCTAAATATTGCTCTTTAGCATCACTGGTGATTAAAAACAGAAACAGAGTATTGCAGAGGTTTGTACATAGGTTAATGTATAATCATTCACTGCCAGATGTGCCACACTGACATATGTAGCCTAGTCAATGTGCATTTTGCGAGGGATTTACTGTATGTGTTGTGTTTTTGTTGTTTTTACAAATAATTACAGAGAAAAACTGACAAGGAAGACATGAGATAAAACTGAAACAGTGACATACTATTGCTCAAACGGGAAAAGTGTGTGTGGTTCTATCTTAATTGTATATCTGTATGCATACATAAACGTTACAGTTTTTCACAATTGCTATGACACATTTCTTTGAACCTTCCACCCTTTTCTCAAAACTATAAATACAAAACCCGATATTCAAACTATGTTCACAGAACCTCTGACTCTTCTTGCTAAATCAAACAATTGCCTCAAAACAGTTTTATCTGTGCTCCAAATCAAACAGTGTTTACAGATTATACACACAGCCAGTCAAAATAAAACCACCACTGAGCATTCATTACACACAACATCAAAAAATGGAAAACACAGTGTTCAGGGCATGAAGCTCCAGAAAAAAAATGTTTATTGTTAATAATACAGTAAATGCATTTTGCATTTTCCAAAAGAAATATTCACAACTCAGTAACACAGTTTAGATATTGCATACTACAAGTACTGCACGCAATACAGTCTTGAATTTCTGGATTCAGCACTTGCATACAGTAAAAATACAGTACTTCAAAAGGCCAAAGGACAAAGACAAAATGTAAATGAAAAGCACATTACAGTACACTGTAATTGCAAAATCAAAGTCAACAAGTGATTCATTTAGCCTCAGCATCACCTCTTTGTGCTGGATCAGGCCAGAGGACTTCATCTATATCACAGGCAACATCCTCCCTAGCCAGGCAATGGGGGACAAACCCTGTGGTATGCTGGATCCAGCCTTGGCAAGACTCCATAGGCCAATTCCATGGCCTGTAGGAGATTTTCCCTGGTATAGGGTTTTCGGTAATAGACCTTCCACCACCATGCAGAAAAAAACTCTTCTATTGGGTTGAGGAATGGGGAGTATGGTGGAAGGCGAACATTTATGAATTGCTGGTCGATGACGGGAGGCTCTGCCTACTTATGATCCTGCTGCTCATGCACAAACAACATAATCTGAAGAACACCCAGAAATGTAAGAAGATGATTGGTGTTATATGACCCCAAGGTGGCACGACAGTGGAGAACCCCACGATTACTTATGGCTGCACAAATTGTCACATTGCAGCACGCTGGCCAGGGACTTCAACAACAACCCATTGGCCAGTTATGTTTCTGCCTCTCCTCCTCTTTGTCACGTTGAGTGCAGCTTTATCCAAAATGTATTCATGGGATCTTTCCATGGAGTCCAATTCAAACACTCTCTACATGTAAAAATAGATATAGCTTTGTGAGTGCTACATAAAGACAGACCTATGCTGTAGAGTGTATGCACTTTACATACATTACAGTATAGTGCAGCTTGACAGTAGTATGAGGTATAGTATTGCATTATAAACAATCAGCACTGACTGTGTCTGTTTGAATGTACACTTACTTGCACATACTGAAATTGTTGATATTTGACCCTTTCTGAGTGGCATCATGGCAACCCATTAAATAGTTGTAACCTCACTAGAGGAAAAGTCCTGGGATAGCATTCATCCCTGGGACCATAAATATCACAAAGTGTCATGGCAATCCATATTAGTTGTTGATGTATCGATTAACGATGTGGGCCATCCAGCTAGCCAACTGTCTGACAGACCAACATTGCCATCCCTACTAATGTGACTGAAAAAACAAAAACCCACCCATATTACACCAGCTCCACTGTTTAGCATGTTGGTGGCAGTGTTATACTGTTTTCAGCATGAGGGACTGGGAGATTTTAAAGCTGTAGAGGAAAGTTATTTCCATTGAGGAAAACCTCCTTCAGTGTGCCACAGGAACATGTCAAGTGATTTAAGTTGGACAGTAGCCTGAAGCGTATAGCCAAATCAACAGATGGCTTCAACAGGAATCTGAAAGTCAAACACCCAGCCAAAGCCCATACTTTAAATCTATTACAAATCTGTGGTATTGCTGTTGAGACACTCCTAGTCCAATCTGAGCAAGATTGAGCGAATAAGTAAAATAGACTGTCTATTAAACAACTACACTAACAATCTGCTTTTTTTTTAAACTTGTATTAACAGAAATTAAAAATTATTCTCAAACAAACCATTGATCAGCACACCCTTTTTTCCAGTGAGGAGAAACTAATCAATGAGATCACTGGTATTTTGATTGGTTGGCATGACAAACCAGAATTTTAAAGACCCCCCCCCCCCCCATCATTATTACGCACCATGTGGCTCTCCATGGCTGATAATTTAGGATCCTCCTCACATCAAATTGTTATGGCAGATATGTTGTAGAGCTGCAAATAATGATTGCATTTAGATTAGTCTGTTATAGTTTTTTTTTTTCTCTCTCTCTATTTTTCTTTGATAGTTTTATCATATAGGTGATGCAGTTTCAGGAAATAATGAAAAGTACCCATCTCAACTTTCCAGAGCCAAAGGAGGCATCTTCAAACTGCATTTTTTTTTTCTTTTTCTCCTAAAATAAAATATTGAATTTACAATGATATAAGCAGGCAATTCTCACATTTTAGAGGCAGAAAATGGCTGACATTTTACATGCTAAATAATTAATTATATATTTAAATAATACATTTAAATATATATATATGGCCATTAAGTAATCATTTTATCAACTAATTGCTCAAGCTATATTTTGAGAAAAGCAAATCTTTTATCTGCAGTGTAGTACAGAGACTCTGATGGTGAGAGTTGGCTCGGTTTGAGATAAAATACTTAAATGTAGCAGCAGAATGGACAGCCTATACAGAGGCCATGTTTCATGCAGAGTATGAATAGAGCACCCTACAGGAAAATGTTGAATCAAGAGATTCACCTTGCCTCTCAATAGCGGGGGAATGGTATTAAGGAGGGTTACATGGAGGTGAGGCAAATGTAGGGAGAAAAGCAGAGGAGAGGGAGGACGAAAGAACGAGTTAGAAGAGATGGATGGAGAGAGAGTCAAAGCCTAATGCCCTATCGCTCTTTTAACATCTGTCTGCTTGCTCCTAAAACTAGGGAAGCAGCTGCAGCTCATCTGCTGATTAGAGCTGTAATCAATCACTCATCACATTGTGTGTGTGCGTGTGTGTGTGTGTGTGTGTGTATGTAGTGGATGCATGTGTGTAGTTAGAGCAGTAATTAATAAAGCAAAAGTTAGTCAACACAAGTAGGATATTAATCCTGTAGAAGTCTTTATGAGCTATTATCTTCACCATGCTAGGTTTACAAGGCAGAAGCGTGTTTGTTTTATCAATTGAAATCACACAAGAGATAAGAGTGTATAGTTATCATAAGAGAGACCTGGTAGCTCATCTCATTTATCCAATGAAACACTGGACACTTGATACTGCACCAGTTCTATTCATGAATGTCTTCCCAATAGGAAGGTAGCATCAGCTGTATAAGCAAACGATATCATCCTGTCAATAGTGTCTTTAAGGAATTCATGGACAGACATTTTATTTTGTCATTTAATTTGGAGGACTTGTTTTAACCCAAACTGACACTAGATTCCCCATGACCATCCACTGCCACTGTGGTTTAACAGGCAAAAAGAAAAGAGCAAACTCATCATCAAACTCACTCATATTTTCATCAAGATTAACCACTCAGAAGCAGATATGTCTCTGAGACTAAACCAGAGTCAACATTGGCCTTGTCAATGGAGGGAAATCAAAGATAAGACACAATGAGGAGTGCTACTCTTTACTTTTCCCTTTACTCCTTTACTTTTCTTTTGGACAGCTATTGCATTAGGCTATATTTGATAGCTCCAAGCAAACATTTTCTTGCTAACCTCTAGTTGTATCCAGCCATGCAAATATTTAGGTTTTTATCATCATCATCATCATGCTGTCAACAGTTTTCTTGTGGACCTTATCTTGGGTAGAAAGTACTGTCTGTTCACTGTTGACTGAAAAATGATTATTTCCATTTGTCACTTTGATTATCTTGGATGTATCAATTATCAGACGTGTCAGCAGGTACTGTAAGACTCTGCCTGACATCGACTTAGAAACACCTTAGAAACATAAACTTTTCAAACAAAACATGTTAAAATTAGTTAAATCTTTCCAGAAAATATTAAAAGACACAGTTAAACCAACCTAGAAACATAAAGAGCAAAAACATCAGCATGTGTGTGTGTATGTGTGTGTGTATACTCTTGTACTTAATGTTTGTACTATATTTGTGTGAACCTTGAGAATGAATATTTCACTAGGTGAGGACATTTGTGGAAAGTGGGATCATTACGTCTGGCCCTCAAGCCTTCAAAAGGCTGAGGATAACCAGACTGAATATCTTCTTTTTTTCGGAGGGCTGTATTTTGTTGTGTTTTATAACCAATCAGTATCAAGTGTTGTGTCTGTCCTGCCATCATTTTCAGTTAACACAGACTCTGTGGTTGCTACAAGAGGAGTAGTTCATGTTTTTCATCACAGTTGGTATGTAGCAAGGAAACTAGCTAGCAGTGTATAGATGATGTCCTCATTAATCCTACCTGCAGAGCTTTAATTAATCAGTTGTTTCAACTGGCAGAAACAGTCTTCAGTAAGCACAACACAAGACCTCTATTATTTGCTGAACAATTAAAGGATGTGGGTGACAATTGAGAAGTCTTGAACCAGCCAGTTTGAGGTTTAAAAGGGTTAATTTTAGGGTTAAGAGTAGAATTAGCTTTAGATTAAGATTAAAGGTTAGGGGTTAAGGGTCACTCGATGAGAGTCCCAACAAGTATAGAAATAAAAAAAACATGTGTGTGGTTTGAGCCTGCACACAGTGAGGCAATGCACAGTCTCCCGACTCTTGAAAAGAATAATAAATAAAAATAAAAAGTCTGACATCCATTCCATTTTCACTTTGAGTCTAACTGTCACTTTTTCACTGGAGTCTAAACAAAAAAAGAAAAAAAGAAAAACATAAAAATTGTAAGCATGTTCACAGCACATCTCCCATCTGATCACACAGCGTGCGTACATCTCATCAGGAGCCCAAAAGCCCTGCTATAGGACATGACTGACAGTTTATTCGCCTTACATGACAAACCTCTGGCTTCAGTTGATCAAAACTGCATTTATCATTATTTATTTTTTCATGACAGCGCACCTTTTCTCTTCTTCCGTCGCAGGCAGGGATGCACGACTGGCTTGAAGTCTAATCTGACATCTGCACTGCAATGTTTTTCTCATTACATTCTCAACACAGTAATGTGGAGGCAGACACTTTCCTGCCATGATCAGAGAAGTATGAAAAGGCGTCTTATTATAAATAGTGGTGCCGTTTCAAGAGATACTTCACTATGCATTAAAACATTGTTTTTAAGATTAAGTCTTTCAGTCACATCCCTGGGAATGACATTGTATTATCTCCATTCAAATAAACAGAAATGGAAATACGGTCTGCTCTGAATGCAGAAGTGTGTGGGTGGTTATGTTTTTATCTTTGTGTATATGTGGTGTACATAATTTTTAACACATGCATAGGTTGATGTCTTCATGATGTAGTGCCAGTAATGTTAATGTAGGCATGATAGATTGATTTGTTACAGGTTTAAAGTAATATACTCAGTACAAACAATCAAAATAAATAAATCACTTCAGGGGTGTGTATTCCAGGAAGCTGGGCCCTGTTTCAGAAAGCGGGATTAGTGAAAACTCGTTAACCCTGAGATGAGGGAAACTCAGGGTTTTCAGTTCCAGAAAGAGAGTTAACTTAAACTCTGGGTCAGTTACCATGGTAACTGACTCTGTGATGCTAACCTGCTCGCTAGCAGGGTTTCTCTGTCTCCTCCCTCCTACAGAGCCAGACACACTGTTTCATTTCCTCTTTCATTAAGTTTGTATCAAATTGTATCGAAGTGCGTTCATTAGCGGAGGTTTACTGCATGTCAGAATCAAGAATCCTGGTTGGATATTAGTCACTCAAGGACTTCCTTAAGTTACCGCTTTTATGTGCATCGGTCATTTCTTTGCACAGCGGTTTTTACTCTCGCAGTGTGAATTCACCCTCAACTCCGTATGAAACCTCAGGTGTCACTTTGTTAGAGCAGCTCCTGCACTGAAATGTTTATTTCAATCTTGGATGTGCAATCAATGTGCAATCTCGGTTTAAATTTAGAAAATCAGTATGAAGCTTCAGACACGTGGGGTAAATTAATAATTATCTCGATCACTCATGACGTGATTGGTCGCACTGATGGATGGAGATTATATATGTGTAACCCCCTGGGCTATTTTGTTCACAGAGCCTGAGATATTTTCCATGTTTCTATGGGTATGGTTTCATAACATGTAATGTAGTGTTTGAATGTCTGTAACTACTTACATGGGGAGTAGTGTGATTTACGGATGACAGTGAATACAGCATAAGAATTTTGGTTGAAAGGTACAGCGTTAACATGTGGTCAGGTGGCAAAATCTAGACTGCTTGTTTTTTGCACAGCCTATATTGCTGTTTGTTGTAATCCTGCTCTTATTAGTCAGTCATGAGGCAAGTTCCTTTGCTACTTTTAAATTAAGGCATTTTTATTTTGTTTTAATTGGAGTGTGGGCGTACAAATATTTTGTGTGCATTCCTATATTGTTGAATCCCTTTGAGTAAGATAATCGAGGGTGTTTAAAGTAACCTTAATGCACATGTGCTATAAGTTTACTAGCATTTAAGTGAAGTTGAATAGAATATTTCACCTCAGAAGGGAAACAAAAATGAAACTCTCCACAATATGCTTGTTTATGTGAGATTCGCCTATAACAGGTTATTGGGCCATTATTTTATTTTATTGCTATTTAGGCCTAATTTGGGGTTAATAAATCTTTTGATTTTGAGGTTTTAAAATGTGTTGTTTGTGTGCTAATGGGTATTATTCAGAGGGGGGTTACAGATAAATCATAAGTGAGACCACACACACAGTTTAAGAGTCTTTATTATTAACAAAGTAGACAAACACCTACTCAATACACATCAGAAGTACAGTACAGGTAGTATTACTATTGAGTGCTAGTAGATGAATCTAGGCGTTGTTCATATGGCCTGTAGAGCAGAACACTGTTACATATGTTAATATTTCTCAGTGAACAGGATCGAACAGCATCACTGAATGCTGTTGAGCCAAGATACAAATATATATCTAAAAGTTTAAAATCTACTGTCTTTTAACGCCTTTTCAAGTACAAATCACCAAACACATTATTACTGGATCAGACTGTGAGCTTACAGTCATGTCTCTATGTCTTTGATCTATATATATATTTTTTTAAATCTTTAACTACATTTTTCATCTTCAGTTGCTGCCTCCTGTGTTTTGTCCCCTGTCAGATTAAAGCTGAACAAATATATTTAAAATGTAATGTAGGCTACAGCCTGATACACAGTCAGAGTCCACTTTATCATCATTAAGGAAATGTAAGTCTGGTAAAAAATTAATTAATTATTCAGTGTTACTTATTGACACTTTCCCCCGCTGTGACTCAGGCTCTTCTTCTTAAAGATAAATGTGTGCGGTACGCATACACCACTCGGTGGCTAACACTGGCGCTGGTTTCAATTCCAGGCTGGGGCGGGGCCTTTCTGTCTGGGGTTTGTATTTTCTCCTGGTTTTTGTATGGGTTTCCTCCCACCATCAAAAACATGCATGTTAGGTTAATTCTCCTGTCAGTGCCCTTAACCAAAGGCACTGGGATAGAACTGGAGTTTGTCCTCTGCTGCTGCACAGTGGCTGCACACTGTTCCTAATGCTTAGTATGGGTTAGATGCAGATATCGAATTTCATTGTACAACTGCATGTGTGACAAATTTACCTTTATACACATGCATTAATATCGCTGCATCCACTGGATTAACATGGAGCCTCTGTCTTTTATATACCTATTGCCATATTGACTCATAGTATCGGAGCTCCATTGATGATGGCTTTTTTCATTCACCACGCACACGCTTAACTCAGAGTAAACATACTCCGAGTTGATTGAACTGACTCTGATCAGTTGTTTTGGAACTGAAAACTCTTGAGTTTCCCATCTTGGGGTTCATCAACTCAGAGTTCAAGGTTTGACTCAGAGTTTGTTGAACCTGTTTTCTGGAATGGACCCCCACTCATGTTAGAATACTATTTGGAAAATGTTAAAGTTGTATATTTTGCTTTTAGTGATTCTAAAAGCAAGAAATACATTTATTTCTCTCTTTTTTTACCAAATATTTAATGAAATAAAAAAAACCTTGGAAGTTTATTTTCGGATAAATTATAACAGGAGTAAGGAGGAAAGGTCAGAGGAGTGGGAAGTGAAAATGCTCTTTAAAAATCACCTCAAGAATCTGTCTTCAAACTCACTCCTACACAGTGCATTTCAACTTCAGCATATTTGGGCACAAAGATCTACACAAACCAAATTGAATAGTCAAAAACTGTTACATAAGATTATTAATACAGCATCGCTTTGTCATCAAAACATCAAAATTTCCTGGTTTTCATTTGAAAAGCATTTTTTAATATATCTACATTCCTTTGGAACAGTTTGAATAAGCCTAAAGGACAGATTCTCTTTTAAACCAACAGCAGCGAAATATAGAATAGAATAACAAACTCACATAGTCTACATTGGTTCCCTTGAACTACTGAAACGCATTTCCAAATTTGATCCCAGTTCATTCCAGTATTTAGTAGCATCAGCTATTTGTTCCATACCAAGATTAAAAAAATCAAATAAACATGTTTCTATTGAGAAAAAATTTGGCTTATGATTTCCAATTTAACAAAATCATTCTTTTAGCGGCTAAAAAGGCTAGGCCTCCTATTTTCCTGTCTATACCCCAGCAAGCAAACAACAGGACAAGGAGACAGATTTGTATTCATTATTACTGAAATCGAATTTTAAGTCTGGAGGGAGTGATATATGCTCTGTGAAGGATTTTCAGTTCTATAACTCTGAATCTGACTGACTTGGAAATTACTGCAGCGTCCCTCCACATTCTTTTCAGCTCTGCAGAGGTGAGTGAAACCCCTAAATATCATTCCCATCGGGATTGAGTCTGAATGTTGAGATTTGAGGAGGAGTGAATCAACATTCAATACAGACCTGAGACAGTATCTCTGTCTGATGCTAAAGACCTGAATTCTTTATCTGTCTCATAATTATGGTGAGAGTATTCTTTGGGAAGTTTTGAGAATTTGGTTTTAATTGGGCATATTGTAAGAAAGTTTTGTGTTCAAGTTATATCTCCTTCTGAGCACCTCGGTGGATAAAACCTCCCCATTTTCTACAATTTGTGAAATTTCTGTAATAGTGTGTTGCTGCCATTCATAGTTTGACAGCAAATTCCCTGCAGCTTTAAAGGCTGTATTGTGACATATTGGACAGGATGTTAAAGCAGTTCTGTGATGCCCATTTTTAGGAGCCTTTTTTATAAATAATATAACACAAGAACTTAATAATACCATTATCTAGCTTTGTAGGTGGAACAGGATGATACCAAAGTAATAATAATGAGATCGATTTGTTCTCGTCATATACAAGATACTCCACAGTCAATCCCAACTACCTTTGTTTCTATCCTTCCTATAGCCCCAAATTAGAGGATATCTGGCATTAAATGCAAGATAATACAGATACACATCTGGGATTCCCTCTATCTCTTGGCAGCGATTGCTTTTTCTTATTAATTCTTGGCTTCTTGTCCCTCAACAGAAAAGAGGAAAACATGTTGTTTATATGGAGTTTATATGGAATTATACAAAGGAACAGTAGATAATAAAGTAAGTTTATTTTGGGAATATGTTCATCTTCAGCACTTCAGCTCTGCCCCCATAAGCACAAAGGCAGGGTAGACCACCTTCTAAGGTCTTCCTTTGTAGTATAATAAAGATTGTGTATTCAAATCAAATATTTTATTAATATGTGGTCTCATCATTACACCCAAATATCTAACCCCCTCCGCTTTCCAGATAAAAGGAGCTGGTCCAAGATCAGTAATGTATGTACAGTGATTTAAAGGTATCGTTTCATTTATTTTATAGTATGAGAAACTGCCAAATATCATCTGCATACATATTTATTTTGAAATCGTGATCACCAATTAAAACACCTGTAATATCACTGTCCCTTCGGACCGCACATGCTAATGGTTCTAAAGCCAAGATAAACAGTAGTGGAGACAAGGGACAGGCTTGTCTGAAAAAGAGCTGAGATTAGGCCGTTGCTCTTAACTGATGAAACAAGTTCATGATACAGCGCTCTAATCCATTGTAAGCACCTTGATCCAAAACCGTATCTGGAAAGAGTATAAAACTGGTCATTCTATTCGGTCAAATGGTTTCTCTGCATCCAGTGATACCGCTACCGCTGGATGCTGGAGAGGGCTGCATATGCATAATTTGCAGAAGCCTCCTTATATCATTGGATAAAAGCCGCTCTGAGATAAAGCCTACTTGATCCAGGTGAAGTGGAGTGGATACACCTTTTTTCTAAATGTTTTGCTGATATTTTTGTTTGTGATGATCTTCCCCAGGTTTGAGCAACACTGAAATGATGTCATCATTGTTGGTGGCATAGATTGCTTCTGTATAACATCATTATATAAATAAAGTAATAGTGGGGTGATTTATTTTGAAAAACACTCCTAAACTTCCATAGTGTAATCATCTTCTCCTGGTGACTTATCATTTGATAAGTATTTAATAGTGTTGTGAATCTTTATCTCTGAAATGGGGGCCTCAAGTGTTTCTTTTTCTTGTTCATTTAACTTTTACAAGGGTAGATTCATAAATAAATCTAACTCTCGCTGTTCTATTTTGTATTCAGATTTATACAGCGGTGAGAAAGAACTTCTAATGGTATCACTGATAACATCATGATCCCTTAATACGGTACCACTGCTATCCGTTAAATTAGTAATCAGTGCTTCTGTTTGAGGTTTTTTAGTTGGTATGCAAGCGTTTTACCTGCCTTTCCCCCCATTTTCATAATGTTTCCTTCTCAATTTGTATAGTGCAAAAGCAGACTCTTCATGCATCATTGCTTGTGCCTCTGCCCTTGCCAAAAGCAGTCTCAGTTTCAGAAAACCATTATTCAGATCCCCCATATGTTCAATTTTAGATTTTTAAGTTTGGATTCAACAATTCATCTTTCCTCCGTAGCTTGTCCCTGTTCTTATATGATGAAAAGCTAACTACAGACTGCCTTCAAGGCCTCCCGGACTGCCTGGATGGGGATTACAGGAGTCATATTTAATTCAATAAATTCTTTAATACTGTGTTGTATTAAAGTAACAAATTTGTTATCCTTCAGCTAGGGATGCACGATATTATCGGCACGTCATCGGTATCGGCCGATAAAAGCTCTAAAATGAAATATCGGCATCGGTGAATTCTGCCAATTATGAGAGGCGGATATGTCGCCTTCTCCTCCGCCGCCTGACTGTGCTTCCTTTGACGGACTGTGTCACCCCGACGGTCCCGGTGCTTCCTCCGAAGGCTCCACTTCACTCAAGCTGCTCGTCAGACCCGCTGCTTCTTTCCACTTTAACCTGAATAACAAACGGGGGGTAAATTATTTTACAATCTGGCCTCCTTGATAAACAACCTGCAAGCATCTGTGGAATCACACACTGTGGCTTATCTCCTGGTTAGTAAAACGGTATCCTAAATATGCCAACATTTACCCGTATTCACACACACATTCATACACTGATGGCAGAGGCTGCCATGCAAGATACCAACCTGCTCATCAGGAGCGATATAGCACTTTTATTATTTATCCAAAGTGCTTTACAATGTTTCTAATGCTCACTCACACATTCATATACACACACTTACACACTGATGGTAAAGCAATTTGAGCACTTCAACATGCAGACAGGAGGAGCCCCGGATCGAACCACCCACCTTCTTATTAGTGGATGACCCACACTACCTCCTGAGCCACAGCTGCCCTTAGTTGTAATTAAATTATAAAAAGAGCAGAGAAGATGACCTACAAAAAAAAAAAAAAACCTTTGTCAAGTGCCTCACGTGCATGAAAGCTGTCTGTGGAAAATGCACAGTCGAGGTGCTAAATGTCTGATAAAAGTGTTTTTGAGGGATATGTATAATCACGTGTTCAAATGACAATGATTCAGATGACTCACAAATGTTCATTGTGTGTAAAATGTATTTTTAGTTAATGGATTGTTAATTTTCATTCATTTTGTTTTGCCATGTCTATTGTTCATAGGCTTTTTAGCCTAATTTGCCTGTTGCCTTACTCTGTTTTCATGAACAGAACCAAAAGAGAAAAATACATATTTGTATTATGATGTTATAAATAAAAAAAGCTTTAATGGTTACCTCAAGTTTCTTGGTTTCTTTCTTCTTATTCACACATTGGTCAGGTGAAATTGTGCGTTTGACTTTGTCATGTGAATTTTGTCGCAACACTAAATCATTCGTAAGTGTGGTGGTTGTTTATTGTTATTATTATTGTCCATTTGGGGTATTTAGGCTACTTCGGTCATTCAAATAACATTATTATCTCATTATGTGATGAATATGGTTCTATGATAATATCGCACCACCCAGATATGCAAATATTTCCTTCTAATACCCATTTTCAGTGTCAGAGTTATAGTGATGGTCACAGAATGCAATTAGTGCCCTTAAATATACTTAGATTATGAAACAACAGGACCAAAACACAGCTGATGATTAAACAAGCTCATTTCATGACTTTAGACATTCCTTTGTGAAGACAATGGCTAAATACAGTGACAGGATATATTTTTTATTGTAAGAAATGCAGTAGCCAGGCGCATGGGTAAATTTTACCCGTTGGCTAATTAATATATTTGTCTATGTTTAGATTTTTACTCTCTGTTGAAAAGTGTAATTCATTTTATCATAATTCTTTCAAAGGTTACTTTTAATTTAGTTTCATTCTTGTTTTTGTTATGAACGAAAAGGCCATTAACATATATTTTTGTCATATTTGTAGTTGACAAAATTAACATTGGTGGAAAGGTTACATAAAGTCCTTGAATCAGCCTTAAAAAAAATACATGATGGATTGGGTGGTGGGAGTTGCGTTTTCAGCTTGCATGCCCCATTTAACTGCTGTTTCACCTTATGGAGTCAGGCAAGTATGTTTTATGAGAGGGAGGTTAGTGTTCAGTTCGTGTTAATTGCAAATGCTGAGCTCCATATCCCAAAGCAAACTTTAGCTTTCTCCAAAGCAGAAAATAAAGGTAATGAAGTGACTGTCTGTGAGCTGTGCACATGGCAACAGCATGAAAATCTCTTACATTTGCACATATCATATGTCACGTTGCATGGATATTTAAAAAACTGAGTTGTGTGTGTGTGTGTGTGCACATGATGTATATGACTGCCAGCAGTTTTCCCTTTGACTACTTACTATCTATTCTGTTCCAAACCTGAGATTTTCATATCAATCTCCTCTCAGAATCTCTAGGCGTTTCAACACCAACACACTGATATGTCTGTGTGTGTGCCTGAATGTGTGTTTGCAAGTGTTTGTGTGCACAGAGGCTTGTATTTGTAGATGCGTGCATGAGTGTATGCATGCAGGCTTTGCAAGCGCCTTTCTCCACTTTCTTTCTCTGTCTGGAAAACATATTGCCAAAGGAGACAAACAAACACATCTCACACTGTGCCCACATGGTAACCAGGGAACAGAACAAAAAAAGAGATAGAAAGAGATACAGAAAGCTTGGGAGAACAGATGAAAACAGATGCTCAGGGATGAAGAGAGAAAGGGAGTGAGGAGAGGAAACAAGGCAGCAGACACTTGTCTAGTTGGATTTCAACACATGCAGTGAATGGCTCCGAGCTCTCAACCCTGTAATGTCCGTTCACATTTACAGCGGTAACTCCAACCATGGCTTATATGTTTATTTAATACAAAAAATGTCGCAAACCTCAAAAAATGTCTAATATCTAAAATGAAATGTTTACTGCAATTTCGAACATACTAACATATGAAAATGAATGTTGACCTAATGTGAAGACATAATCTCCGTGTAAAGCAAAACATGCCATGTAATGATGATCCACAGAAGATAATCATCCAACAATACAACTTAATGGAGGTTCCCTCTGAAGGCTCTGACCTTTATATTAATGCACATGCTAATTTCTTTTTAAAAAAAAGATGTAAATGTTAGAGGCCATAGAGGTTACTTTGACTGGTATGTACCACTTTTTTTTCTTCATGGCATTACATAGAAACGCAGATAAAAACAACCATTAACCATTTCTGAAAGGGGTTTTATTGTCGCTGTCACAGCAACAGTGCTCTTAAACAAAGTATCTTGTACTCAACTTCCTTCCACTTAGTCAAAGAAGAACCTCACAAGTTCCTTTTTTGAGTCAGCATTTTTCACCTCGTTTAGCTGGTTTAACTGGATGTTTTGATTCAGTGTAGCTGTTTCATCAACCCCTGAGAGCATTCATTTTCAGCAAATCAGTTCTATCTCACACAAGCGTCACTCTCTACTTGTAACCTGAGTTCTATAGGCACAGATGGGGCCCTCTACTGGACTCTAGTGGTAATACTCTCCTCCAATCACACACACACAATGGCCCACTGAAATTTGCATGTATGTAGCCAGCCAATCAAGACATGCCTACTGATGACGTGTACCTCACACAGTACAATAGGCAGCGTCTTGCTGCTGATCTCAGCCTTCACCCTTCAGTCGCCGCTCCAAGCTTGTTTCTGGCTGTCTTGCCCTCGTCTCTTCTGCTTCGAGTGCCTTGGATGGGACCACGCAGAGAGCAGCAGGATGCAGCCAGGCAACAGTGGGACCATTTTCAGCTGTGTGACGTCTCACTCCGCTGGAATGAGAGCAACCCGGAGCTTGAGATAGTTCTCCACGTCAATGATGAGTCCCCCGCTTCATCCGGTGCCCCGCCACTGCCGCTGCTGGACACCTTGACTTCCTAGCGAATTCGCTGATGGACGATGATGACAACCTCTCATCTGTGTCTGCAACATTGCTCACTTTGGGAAATCCACCTCTGACTTTCGTTCGCCATGTTTTCCTGAAGGTTATGGCCATGGTGGCAGAACGTGTAGGCCTCGCCTATTCCGCTCAAACTGGTCAGCCGGCTATGTGAAGGCTGTTATGACCTGGTCATCCGGCTCAACTTGCCTTTGTTTCGCCTCCTCTCCCAGACATTTGGTGTGTCGAAGGAAGGAGTCTTTGAAAACGAAGTCACCAGTCACGGGATTGATTTCCTTCCTGAGTGTGCCCGACCCAGTCAGTCTGCGGGCCTTTCTATCGGAACCCAGACAGATGGCCCTGCAGCAGGCAGTTCTCAGACTGGGCCAGGGAGCAGAAGTGACAGTGGTCACTGTCATGCAGATGTTTCTGGCTCATGGCTGTGGGCCATCCAGTGGTTCACCAGCCTGCGCATGGATCCCAAGAGGCACAAGCATCACAAAGTGAATGTTCCCCCATCAGTGCAGCAGGACCTGCATTATTGGGGGTCCCCACAGCATCTGTCAATGGGGACACCACTGAGTCAAGTGACCTTCTATGTAGTGGTGTTCACAGATCCGTCCCTGATGAAGGAATTCAAATGTCTACCAGCTAAAAAGAACAGAAAGGACACATATTTTTTCTCAGAAGTTGGTTTAGACCAAAAGTAGAGTTAGCCAACATTAGCCATTAGCCAAATTATCCAACTACATGTAAGGGCTTTGTGTCGGTCAGATTGTTTTAGAGTTCCACTGCCCACTAGTGTCCAAAAATCATTGAATGCAACTTTAGTTAGAGGTACCATTCATGTCTAGAGATAAACACCCATCAGACTCAAAATCCACAATGTTCAGATATAACTGGATTAACCAAAATACAGTACTACAGCCTTAAGAGTGAGTTCAGTTAGTGATATGAATGGAAATCAGAGGGGTGGGTTGACTTTGGGAGAGTGTGACAGCCATCTGTCCTCTGAAAGGAAACCCATTTTGTGACTCTGTACTGCAGCTGTGCAGTTCACTCCTGAGGCCTTGCATATGTGTTTTGTGTGTATTTGTCTGCTTGCATACACATGGAAAGTTGTTTTCCAACATTCATGCATGATGTTTAATTTGTCATCACAAAAGGCCTCTAATCCCTTTCATACCATAATCCTTTTTATTCTGATGCCTAAGTGGCACAATTTAGAGGAAAAATCGGCTTTGTCTCCCTCAAACACTATTAGATTAACCATTGGTTCATGTCCACTTTTCTTTGAAAGCTACCATAAAAAACTATCCAGCACACACATGATATTAGTGTACCTCTATTGTTATGAGGACTCTTCATTGAGTCGTGTCAATGAAATAACAAAGCACAGCAACACTAAAGCTGTGTTCTGCCCAACAGTAGTACTACCCCCTCATTCATTTCAATGAGTATGCTTCAATGGCATGCCAGGAGTGCAGAGGGGGCTCTGACAAACAAACACAGGGTTGTCTAGAAAAAAAGTTGAACCAGAGTCAACTTTAGCTGCAATGCATTGTGACACCATTTGGTATCACACTGCAAACACGAGGCAAAGAATCACAAGTTAATCACTGATTCTTATTTAAAGGACTAGTGTATAAGATTTATACATATACATATACATGATTTGTTACAAAGTGATCTTGCATTCAGAAGGCCAATTTTTTGGTGTGTTACTAAGATCTGCCAAAATGAGGGCAGATATACAGCTGAAGTGACGTAGGTTACAGGCATTAGCTCCCCTCCTGGGACAATACGGCCTGTTGTTGCAGATAAGTGGGATTGTAGAGGCAGGAGATGACTGACAGGGGGAGCATTGGGCAGTTGTAGGTGGAGGGGATGGCAGACTGGAGCTGACCACAATGCAGTTCAAAAGTCCAAAACTATTTATTGACCTATTACAAAAAGAACTATCAGGAATACAGGAATTTATAGGGTTACTAGAGGGTCCTGGTTCCACATGAGCAACAGAAGAGAAGCATGAAGAGCTAATAGGACTGGCGCTAGGAGTAGTGGGACTTGTCAGAACGAGTTGAAGAAATGTTTTGGCTGAGAGAGAAACACCTGTGTGTGTGAAACAATATGAAATGTTTGAGGATAGTAGCTTGGATAGTAGCCTGCTGAAACACCCAACACCGCGGCCACAGGAGGGTTCAATTTGATGAAAAGGAGAAGGAGAGGATGTCTTGTTTGGGATCATGAACAGGCAGAGCATCTTGTCTACATTGTAGTTTGGGGCATCAGTTTTCACCACGGTGTCCTGATACAGGTGTAGATCAGCATCAACCAGCGTTTCATAAATGATTGCCTTCCACCATTCTCCCCTCTCCTCAGCTCAATAGAAGAAATGCCATGGCATCTCTGCGTGGCAATGGAAGGTTTATGACTGAAAACCCTGTACCAGAGAAAATTTCCTACAGGCCATGGAATTGGCATGTGATAACATAGGTGTGGAGTCTTGCCAAGGCTGGATGCAGTAAACCAGAGGTAATGTGCTTTTACATTTACATTTTGCATTTGTCTTTTGGCCTTTTGCAGTACCTTA
The DNA here is from genome assembly GCF_963924715.1 of Thunnus thynnus. Taxonomy (NCBI): domain Eukaryota; kingdom Metazoa; phylum Chordata; class Actinopteri; order Scombriformes; family Scombridae; genus Thunnus; species Thunnus thynnus. Next base: position 23,745,739 of record NC_089530.1, read on the forward strand.
TTTTTACTGTATGCAAGTGTTGATTCTACAGACATTCAATACTGTATTGATTGCAGCACTGACAGTATGCAATATCTAAATTGTGTTGCTGAGATGTGAGTATTTCTTTTGGAAAAATACAAAATGCATTTACTCTGTTATAAACAATAAATGTTTTTGTTCTGGAGCTTCATGTCCTGAACCTCACTGTTTTCCATTTTTAGACGTAGTGTGTAATAAATGCTCAGTAGTGTTTTTTATTTTGACTGGCTGTGTGTATGATCTGAAAACATTGTTTGATTTTGAACACAGATAAAACTGTTTTGAGATGATTGATTTTGCCAGAAGAGTCAGAGTTTTTGTGAATGTAGTTTGAAAATTGGGTTTTGTGTTGACAGTTTTTCTATAATTGCTAAGACATGTTGGTGCATGTCAAATAGTAACAGCTTGAGTGTGAATTTCTTTAAAAAAAAATGTGTGTCATTGCTGTTAGCTGATTAGACTACTAGCTGCTGTTGGTTCTCCTACCTGCCGCCACTGATGCTGCCACTGCAAGCTGCTGCTCCAGCAGCAATTTTTTACATGTTGTAGTGCCACCTACTGGTGACATTGTATCAAATGGTATAGACTTGTTCAGCATCCCTGCCTGTTCTGCATTGTCAAATTTGGTTGCACTTGAATGATGCATTTAGGAGATATGGAAGTTTATGTGTATTAGACCACACCTACAAAGATTTGGTAACCAGTTACAGAGAAACAGTAAAAAATATAGAAAAACAAATAGATAAGTGTTGTTCGGGCTCATCCAAATATGGTAGGTACCAAGTTTCGTGAAGATAGGATAAGTTGAAAAATGCACAATAAGAAGCACAAACTGTGTTTACCAAAAATGTAAAATGGCAGAAACATAATGGGCATGGCGTATATTGGTTTCAGCCAAGGAACCCTCAGTTGCTTGCAGCACATATTTTTTGACATGGAGCACAGGATTTACTGTGACGCTAAAAGTCAGATAGTCCAGGAGCAGTGCTCTTTAAAATGACATCAGTATGCAGCAGATGAGTAATGTGCACATTTATCTTCATCATGCATGTTGATCAGAGAAAAAAACAAAAACAAAACAAAAATCATCTGATTCCTCTGACGTGCATGTTTAAAAAGAGCACAGCATGGCTTCTATCAAAATTGTATAGAAAACTTTTTTATTTTAACTTTTTACTTTGTAATGCTGGGAAGTATATTCAAATAAGCTAACACTATTTCTAAACAACTTACTCTCATAAAAACCATGCAGGAAAAAGTTATTTCCTTTGATTAATACAACATTCTTCTGTAACAACATTAAAGAAAGATAGTATCTTAGCTTTTGCTAAATTCAGCTACAAAGACGTAGTAGTTATAGTAGCAGCAGCAGCAGTAGTAGTAGTATAAGAAGAAAGTGGAGATATCAATTATGTTCCCAGTTAGACAAGCTGGCCCTTATCAGCTGGTTGAAAATCCAGAACTTGTACCCAAATGCAGCATGGGTTAGACACACATACACACTCTCTCTCTCTCTCTCTCTCACACACACACACACACACACACACACACACACAAATACACAAATACAATCAGCAGGGACATAAGCACTGGCAGCCCTATCAACAGCGGTGGCACCGCTCAGGTTAGCACAGAGGTGGCTGCTTTAGAATGCCAATAAAGAAGTAAAGAATAGGTCCAGGGTGACTCAGACTTTGGTATACCCCTACACATACACACACACACAATCCAGGCTCCAGCTCACGTCTGCGGCTGACAAAATGTCCCACTCAATCATGTTCTCTTTTTCTCCCCTTCATTGTCACTCTGCTCTGCTACAGCATTGCTGCAAACACAAAACACACACACACACACACCTTTCACTCTCTCTACCCCCTCCTTTCTAATTCCCCTCTTATCAAATCGCAGACAATCCATACATCCAAACATGACTATTTTGCTCCATACACCCATCTCATAACTCATACATCTTCCGTCGAGCTTTAAGTTTGTGTATGGAAACTGCAGAGTTTGCTTTTATGTGTGTGTGTGCCTTTAGAGAAAGCGTATGAATTGTAATTGTTTCCCTCTTATCACCGTTGAAGGAGTTGTGCAAAGTGTCAACAGTGTTTAAAAATGGAGGAGAAATGCACACAGCAAATCAGTCGCTAAAGCATAAAAAGCTCTGTCTTTTGATGTTATTTGACGATAAGAATGGGACTGTTGTTTTCCTTCTCCATTTGGGTGAAAAATGCCTGCAATTTAATGAAATTCTCCTCTCATTACCTCCCACTATCTCGCTTTTATCAAGTCACTCACTGCATTTTTATGTTTGCTCTTTTGGCAGCGTGGCCTATACTTGCACTCACACACAAAATCGGATATAGAGGATGGGGGGGGCGGGGGGGTGGTGGTAGCTGGGGGGCTTTATATACGTATTAAAGAGCCAGCAAATAAAAAGACCATTTATTACCGCTGTCATTGGACCGCTCTGGGAACACAGTCAGAAGCCCTCCTCAGCAGACTGTTCAAAAATAGATTATAGAAGCTGACAGGAAATTTTTGAATCTTTTTGGTTCATTCTGAGGTAGACGCCGCAGTTGCTTTTATTCATAATGGGATTCAATTGTATGAGAGAAAAGCTTAAAAAATGTCTTGCAGATGTTCTTGGGGTTGTTTGTTGTGTGGGAGTGAGGACCGTGCTGCTTCACGCTGTGCTAAGCCTCTGCGGGAAATTATGTGCATTTGTTGTAATAGTGTAGACAGTGGGTTTGACTGTGAACTCACATGCTCATACTATAATTTAGTATTATTTAAATACCTGACATGTGAGCAAGCGACTATTAAAATAAAAATTAAAAGACCAAACGGACAGATTGAATCAGAAAATAAATGTACATGGAAACAATGCATATAAGCATACAACAATTACGTTTAGAGCAAACGTAAACTTCTCTGACAGCTAGTGTCATGTTAGCATCTAACAGCTGTTAATTAGCAGAGCTATTATTTTGGAAGTTCATTGTTTTGAATGGTATTTCTAATCTGTGCAGAGTCGCCAAGGTTCAGTGGTTAAGAACCTTTAATTATTTCAATTTATTTTGTTTATTCAAGCTTGGTCGACCATGTTTTGGTAAGTAAATCCTGAGATGCTTAAACATGCATTAATTTTTTTTTTTGGCCCCATGGAGGAAACAAGTTGTGAACATAACACTGTCATATCATCACCTTTTAAGTTGATATAGTGAACTTGTCAGCAAACAGTTGTAGCTTACATCCAGCAATTACAGAGCAACATTACCATTCATTTAGAGTCATGTTTCTGTCCCGCTGGTGAATGTAAGTCCAATATTCACTCTATATTAGTTCTGTTTTTGCTTTCTACCAACTCATGAGGGAAATACAGACAGGTGACAAATTAAAGGAAAAGCTGGTACAGGTCTGAATGCTTGACCCCTACAGTTAGGGGATCTGGTGGCTCTGTTATGCTGTGGGGGTTGTTTTGCTGGCATGGTTTGGGTCCACTTGTCCCCTTAGAGGGAAGGGTCACTGCAAATTTATACAAAGTTGTTCTATGTCATTATCTTTATCCTATGATGAAACATTTCTATCCTGATGGGAGTGGTCTCTCCCAGGATGACAATACCCCAATTAATAGGACACAAGGGGTCACTGAATGGTTTGATGAGTATGAAAATGATGTGAATCATATGCTATGGCCTTCACAGTCACCAGATCTCAAACCAGCTGAACATCTGTGGGAGATTTTGGACTGACATGTTAGACAGCGCTCTCCACCACCATCATCAAAACACCAAATGAGGGGATATCTTTTTGAAGAGTGGTGTTGGCATCGATTCTCCAAGTCTCTGGAACTCTTCCAGAGAGATGAACACCATTCTTTCCCATCACTGTGGTTTGTAATTGTTGCAACTTACTGTTACACTATCACTGTTACTGTTTACTTCAATTCTCCCATCCACGGTTCCTGGTGGAACCCCAGCTCTCAGAGAACACATTATCTTTCTCTGAATGTCCTCTCCTGAGGTTTCTTTTTATCCTTATCATTTTATCCTCAGGTATTTGGAGTTAACCTCATCTTCTTAGAGATTGGCCTGATTTGGAAACCGCTGCTGTTGTGGGCCTGTTTAGCCTACTGAGACATTCCATATATTTTAATACTGGCTATATAAAATTGATTTGACTAGAAAGGTTCGAGGTCAACACTTCTCATGCTCAAAAGTAAGAAGCAGCAGGATTTTTTCACTTTTGCCTGTAACTACTGTGGGACCATAAAATGTGATTTCCTACTGTTCTGATTTAAGAGATTTTTCAGCCCTACCTTGGAGGCAGGGCCACAAAAAATATGGTACAGGCTGCGTTATTATCAGATCTCTGCTGTTTGTTAAATGATGCATTTAATATCATCTGGTGGATGTCAAAGGACGGGGACAAGCTCTTGAGTCATGGAACAGTGTGAATATTTATGTCTGATTTTCTTAACATCCCCATGTTGCTACAAGAAAGACTAACTAACCCTTCAGTGAGATTACACTAACTTTGGAAAATGGCAAAAGCAATAACCAGCATGAACTTAGTGCTCTACAGCTTACAGCATGACTTGAAGTCTGTTGTGAGTCCTACAGTAAAAGCGGTTCTGTCTTGTTGTCAGGTTGGTTATCTTATAAATAATTCAGACTGTGCTGAAAGTGTGTTAGGTTGTCCAAGTTGTAAAGTCAACTAAACACTGTATACTACTGTACTGTAGTACTGTGAGGAATTTAAAGACGTGTCACTGTATTAGGTGTTTTATGAAGCAAACTGTTTTCAAGTGTGAAAATATTCTGTGGGCTCGGCTGTAAATAAACAATAGAAATAAGGGGTGTGTCTATCTGTTATTGCAGTTAGTCTAATTATTTAATATGCCTTCTTTTGTCCTCTGTGGGAGACTAAATGCTTTGTTCCTGAACTTGAATAGCCCCATTCTTCACTTTGATTAGTTTCCAATGCTCCAATAAGTGCTCTCCTAAAGCTGATTAGTTAGTTTTCGTTCCACAAACACATTATGTCTCATCTTCTTAGCTGCCTCTCACAATTCTGCCACCCAAAATAACATTGTCAGAATCATATGCTTACTAAAATTTGCATTCTTGCACACATCCAAACACACACACACAGACCAAATTCTTACAGAGATGGACATTCTAGCATATGCATGCAGGCTTGTATTGTGGGTTAGGCTAGGGACAGCAAACTAGAGGCTTATCAGTCCGATGAACAGTATATTTGGGCGCCATAACAACTGAAAGGCAGTCGCCTGATCTCAATCTTGGTCTGGACTCATGGCCTGCACAGATAATCTGGTAATGTGAATTGTTTCTAAATGTAATCTAACCACAGCGATGGACACTCTGATCATATCAGACACTTGGTGTTTACTGCTTGATGCCTGGCTGCTTCCTGTGGTGTGTCAGGGTCAGATGCGGTAAAAGAGTGAAGCCCATCAACAGGCAGTGAGAGTTACATTCAAACTGAAGTGAAGCAGGAAATATCATTATCTTAATTATATGAATTAACAGTAACAGTGAGGGGATGACTACCATCATCTTTTCTCTGCTCACTTTGTGTTTTTGTTTGTTTCTTTGTTTTCATTTTCATTTCATTTTCAGGGAGCGTCATGCAATGCATTTTTTTTAAAGCCAGTAATGTTTACAAGAGCAATCCATCAAAAAAAAAAAACACTGAAATACTACATACCATATTTTTTGGCCAGCCTAGTATCCCTATGAATTATGTCCATAATACAAGATTATGCACCTGACAATTAACATTCATTACCAATGTTCAGTGCAAATGCATAAAGTAACATGTTTTTAATTAGGGGTGTGGAGCTCTGTGTAGTGGATGGGCATGTAGCAACTCCATGACTCCACGTCCCCTCCAAAAACCTGCAATTAACATTTGCCTTTTAATTAACCATAACAACAATCTTTCCCTAAACACCAAATTTAACCAAGTATTTTGGTTGCCTAACCCTGAACATACCATAACCATACTTTATTTGCCATAATCACAATCTAACCCTAACAATTTTGTAGTTACCATGCACTGTTGTTGTAGAAGGGGAGAAACAAACAAACAAACATTAGCATTGAATGTAAAAAAAACAGAAAAAGCCATCCAATATTGTGGGTCTTATTTGGCAATAGTAGTATTTTGTGGTTTGCTTCTGAGCTTCTTGAAGCTATTGTGGTCAGCTGTTTACCTAGTATGTTTGCTCATATTGGTCACAAATGACATAAGCAAATGTAACCAGCTAACCGCTCAAACAATATGTTGGCAAATGGGTGGATTATGCTTCAGTGCTGGAGTGGACATTTTGATACCTTTTTTTGCTGTGTCTCAAGGTCGATATTGGACTCTTTTGTAAGTGTCATAAACATGTTGCAACTGCTGTGAAACCACAGCTGCCATTCTCCACAAAGAAACATTTTCAAGCCACCTTTCAAGCTTACAGGAGGTGATTGATTGATGCCTTATCATAGGTTTCTTGCAACTCCTTTTACTGTTTTCCCGGACAAGCATGCTTTGTATGCAGAGACAGTATACAAAGATGCAGGCATACATTAATACTGAAGCTCTCCTGAGAAGATTGTTGATCCAAGAAAAGTTCATCAGAAAAATACATTTAATTTTGCAACTTTAAGATGTTTGTTAGTAAGTGGTCCTGATGCATGACTGTCTAGTAAATATGAGAAAGGACAGGATGATCAAAATTCTTAAGAATCTTAATGTAATATCCTCTTCACTTTTAAACTCCTTTAACATCTACAGTTTATCACCCGTCAGCTATATGATCACACAAATGGGCATAAATATGCACAGTAACATTCATCTATGCGCATGCACACACACACACACACTTTACAAACAACTTTAAAGCCTGTGTCCTGTAATCCACAAAATCTATTTTATGTTCCTCTTTATCTTTTGGTGCACTTTTGATGACCAGTTATCCGTCCATTTTATGTGATTCTGTCTTATCAATAACTCACCCTCATTACGTCCCAAATGCTCCGGGCTCGCTTCTCCTCAGTGAGATTTAAAGGCATCTGCGAGCGACGTTTGAAAGACTCGTAGAATGATTCAACAACATTGCAGGCCCTTCAATGTGAATGGGGGACATCTCTGAAAAAGAATGAGCCTTATTCTGATGAAAAATATTGCCAGGAAATAGTAACAGGAGCTGGCAGGACCCTTGATTCTGGACACATTTTGGTTTTATAGGCGGTGTGAAGATGAAGGAGAGCGACTCTGAGGGCAAAGATAGTTTCATTACTAGCTAGTTCACCTTGAGGTTATGCGTATTCCACTATAAATCCAGAGCCTGCTCTCACCTTGGCCAGGTGCTACAAACGGCTCCTCTAAAGCGGTGCAAGAGAATCGTTCATCTAATTAAATGTTTTGGGGGGGAGCTGAGTTTGAAGGGCTAGACAGGCCGTTCAGTGGCTTGCCTTGAGTTATTCTGTAAAACAACGGCTGTATTTGTCAGTTGTATTTGTAGAAGTGTTACTTATGTATCGGTTGTCTCAGCGGTTGTTTAGAAAAAGACACACTGGATTACACTGAAGCGCCAGAAAAATAAAACCTCCTGCACAGAGTATAGCAGTCTTGTACTAAAAACTAACCTTTGTGAAACTTTAAATTCTCTTTGACACTGAGGCAAAGATGTGTTTATTTTGTGTTGTGCTGTAGTTTTTGGTCTTTTATTGGGATGCATATGTTTTTAACCTGTTTCTAATCTATTTTGCTCCTCCATTTATTGTATACCTGCCACAGAATGTGATGATACTTTAGTGTAACTTGAATGCTCTGAATTGTAAACTGAATATACCACAAAAGTGCTAATGTGATTTTTTTGTTTGTTTATAATGAACAAAATTGGAGAGGTTCAGGGACAACAGTGACACCACAAACTAAAAATTTTATACAGGTTGAAAAGATGTAGAAGGTTTATGGTGTTCTGCACAGTTCTGGCATAAAGCATGTCCTTATTATTGTTATTCAAATATGACTCATTATAGACGAGGACCAAAAACACTTTTTTGAGCCTCATTTGAACTGATGTAGTTTTGTTTGCGTTTTAGCCACATGCTAACCAAGCACATTTCCAGAAACTAGAAGATATCACTTGTCAAATGAAGCCTAATACATGCATCATGGCTTTACAGTTCTTCTTTAATAAGCTTTTCCATTTGGCTGTGCCAAATAGGTGAAAATTCTATAAAAATGGTGGATGTTAAGGGGTTAATCCACAGTAATCTAAATATTCCAAGCAGCATACAGTTGTTGGTTGTCTAAAGTCAAGAGTGCAGACAGTCTGCAGTTGTCAGTTCTGACCTCTTGTCCGGCATCCGTGGCAAACTGTCACATACATACATTATTAAATTCACACTCAGACAGCATTTCAAGACCAAACTAAGTCCTCAGACCTAAATGGCAAAATGTATTGTTGGTCAGCGCATTCAAAAGCTCATTCAGACTCTTGCTGCCTCTATTGTTAAATTATGATATAGACAATTAAAAAATCTTAGTTAAGGTAAGTGAAAGATCACCTTAAATGTTGTCTGTAGGTAGGAGATGTGATATGAATGTCGCTCTGTACACTCATCCATCCACCCAAAGTCCACCCTACCAGTTTTCAGTGTGTTCCTACTCACCACTTCCTACAACTTTGGCACTAAACTGGTTTCCAGCTGTTTGAACGAACAACCAGTGCTGCTGTTTTTCTAGAAAGAGCAGTCGAGACCTGACTCCCACTGAAACAGGATGTTGCAGTAGGACATGATGCAAATATGGGTGATTTCCAAAAAAGTTTTTTTTCAAGTCTAACTTTTTGTGTTGCATTCTACAGGTCTGTGCAGATTGTGTGCAGTTGTGTCAGGTACAATGAGAAATCTATCAGATATGAAGGCGTTATTTTGTGCAGAGCCGTGAAATACAAACAGAAACCTGTACACTCAGCAGACACACTCCCATCCACATACAGTACTGTAGGTTGCAGTGAGGAAAGCTACCAGCTGTAGTCTTTTGGCTGCAGCCTGTAGCTTGGTAATTATCCAGCTGCCAGTTATTGAGTTTTGAATAGCAGGCCAAGCACTGCTACTCTGGACTGAGAGGTCCTGTCAGTACAAATCTTATCGCTGTATTGACAAAGTGAAATAATTTCATTAATTCCAGAGAAAGTGCGGACAGGGTAGAATAATGTGGTCTGGCACCATAAAGGGATTTGTTTGCACTCAGGACATTGTGTGTCTAATTGAAGTAAAGAGAGAGATGCAGAAAAAAGGAAAGAAATATAACAAATACATTATAAAGCTGTGGAGATTATCAAAATTGACAAATTGACATTAATTTAATTAGCAAGTGTTTTTTAGTCTTACTTGTCTAGTCTGTCTTGTTTTTTTTATTCAAAATAGATCAAAATAAGATAAAATTAGCTGTAATTCATTTGGTAGCAAGTGTGGAGACATAATGATAACAGTACCTCATTTCCAAGTCATAACTTATGCTTTTTACAGTAATAGTGACCAAATATAATGAAGTCCATAACATCCCACATGTTCAGACTACTGTTAACTGATTGAGGATCCGGAGTTGCATTGTCAAAGTGCTTTCACCTTGTTTCTGGTGAACAGTGAAATTGCCATCAACAGATCAGGTAACAGGAATACTTCTCCATATGTGAAGAAGTCCTCCAAAGAAAATAACAAGATATGTCATTGGTACATGCACACTGTTTGTCTTTTTTTATTTATTTTACTCTATTTTAGGTTAGATTTGGAATTTCAACATACAGCTGGATATAATAACAGCAAATGTTGAGAGGTGAAGCCAAGTCCCCTGGCTTCACATTATAATGGAATGCTCCAACTGGCATCAATAATAACGGTCCTTCCCTGTTCTGAATTTCTGGCGTCCCCCTGGGTGGACTAACGATCTGTTTGGCCGGTATAAACTGTGTGCTCTCTGCATCCTGAGTCCCTATTACAGTCATTTCAGGACATTCATGTTTCCCTCATAACAGTTTTTTCTCTCATTAATGACAATTTGGTTAGAAATTGATTTTCCTAACAGTTCTCACTCTTAAAAAAAATGGCACATAATGATAGCTGTCAAGCTTGAACATTTCACCTCAGTCTGGAGAGAGATATTTGCATGTTATCAAGGACATGGCAGTGACTATAGACAGAAAATATAAATGTTCTGACAATGCAAATATCCAATGGAAGAGAGCAGAAAAGATAACTCTGAACTGCTGGAAAGGTCATAACAGTATTATATATCAATGCCACAGACATGGTTTATGTCTTATTATTATTTTTATTTTTTTTCTGCAAGAACATTGCACTACTTTTTTCAGTTTCACTCCATTTCAATTGGAGCTCTGGGCAAAAATACATTAAAAAAAATAACATTTTTGAAAGACTTTTCCAATAGTTTACATTCAGATTCAATTCAGGAGACATAATGTGCATGTACGTATGTGTGGCCCAAAGTATGTGGACAACATGTGTCCTGTATCACCTCAGACAGCTGAGGAAATTCAAAAAGTCCTATCCTTCTCTTCTGCAGTGCAGAGCATCCTGACAGGAAGCCTAACCGCCTGGTATGGGAACAGCTCCTCTCAGGACAAGATGGCCCTGCAGAGGATTGTGCCATCGGCTGAGCACACTACAGGTACCTCGCTCCCCTCCCTGCAGAGCCTATACAACAGGAGTTGCGTAAGCAGAGCTCGGAGGGTAAAGGACCCCCACCACCTCTGCAATGGACTGTTTGTGTGGCTGTTATCAGGCACAGCCACAAATCGCACACTGAGAGACTGAGGAAGAGTTTCTTCCCACAGGCTATCAGAGCCATGAACACTGAACAACAAACTCTTGAAGGACAATATACCCAAGGACGTCCACCTATGTATTTTATACTATACCTTGCATTACTGCCATTTAAATACTGTTGCCACCTTACTTCTTTCTGGGAAGGAAGCTGGCTGCAGGGACTTTCAACCACAAGATCCTATTAGTGAGGGACACTTATGTTGGTTTATAAGGCTTGGCTCATAGTAAAGCGTGACACATGTCATGCAGGATCAATGTTTTAAAGATATATGAAACGTTTTTATTCTCTGCATTGGGCTGTCACAGATTTTTTTGTGTCATTCTTCTTCAGGTTGAACATGAAAGCATGTAAAAGGAGTGAGTCCACTGTCTGCCAATCAGTATCCATCTCCAGAATGACAATGCCGTTAAGGATGGAAAGGACAGGCTTGCAAAGTGTTACGAATGTCAAGAGAAGTACAAGTTAAAGACCATTATCAGTTGCCAGGGCCTCTGCTTCTCAACAATCTACCGACAATAACCTAATAAAGCAGCTGCTGAAGGTTGAATCATAACCACAGTGGAGGGCTTTCAGCTTCCGTTACCCTACCATCATGTGCCCTATATAGCATCCATTTTCCTTTTTGTGTTGACTTCCAACAGCGACACGCTTTCCCCTTTTCAAATATCACTTCAATTTTCACCTCATGCACCTCAGCAGTGGATCATAAGATAATAGGGTTTGGTGTATAGAAATAATATTTGTAGGTACACCAAAGAAAAAGAAAAAAAAAAAAAAATCCCTTATGTAAATCCACATGTGCTTCTCTGTCTTTCAAAGAGGACTTGGGAGTCGAATGTCTGCTGTGATTTTGTTTTTTTTACTGCTGTATTTTTCTGAACATGTGGCCAAGCATAAAATCTACCACTCTGAATTCAGCAGACAATATAAAACATCCTACCCTCAAGCTGTTGTCTTTGTCATCACTGTGCCCCCCATTATTTTCCATTTTCTTTTATGTTTTGTTTTTTTTGTTTTTTCTCTTTCAATATGTTAAATTGTACGCATCACAGCAGTGTCTAAACTCTAGTGCGGTATACATAACATTTGTCACGATTTGCCTGCCCCACAGCAAGTTTTGAGTTGGCACAGAATTGACATTTTTGCCAGTCACAACTGGTAATCTAGTTCCAGCCGAGTTGTTCCGATATGTCTTCAACTTGTTGTGAGCTGTCCCAAATGCTTTGATTTTATCATAGCCAAAAAAAATAAAATAAACAAGATATACTTGTAGTTGGAGCTTGAAACTGCATTCAGACTAAAACTCTCATGCTGAAACCGACTCATGTGGTGTGACATGAGGTGGTGAGTAGGGGCAGGAAATGGCGTGGGTAGGGTTGTAGACATAAAACGAGGGGACTAGCATGTCTAGCAAACATCTCCTCCTCTCTGCTTCTTGTATTATTTCAATACGCAATTTTAAAAACCACAAGAATAAAAAACAAACATTAATCCCCTCTCCCTCTCAAGCTGGCTGGACATCGAAGAACCTCACATTTCCCGATTCAAAGTTCAATCAGATTGAACTCTGCCCAAAGCGAGGGAGGCAGGGCGATGAGCGACAGGAAGCAAACGTATCTCAACCCGTTTGACATACGCGTGACACAGGAAGTGAATTTCAGTCTGAGTTCTGTCACCACCAGACAGAAGATGAGCGGTATCCAAATGTGAGTCCAGCAGGTCACTGTGGATTGTAGAAAGCTTGAGAGAGATCCTCATCTGGGCCAATGATATGCTTTGAGTTTAGATTTAATATTTCAGAAGCTCACTTCCAGGGGGATTGAATAAAGATTTTAGCTTTTATTTGAGTTTTTATGTCTTTATTGCTTTTACATGTATTAAATAAAGTTTTGGAGTTTCTGTGTTGCAGCATCCTTTGTGTCTAGCTTCAGTGTTTTTGTAGCATACATATAGACTATTTTATTTTGCATACTGTAAATCACCCTGATGAAGGCCCTGCACCGAAACACTTTGGTGAAAAAAATAAGATTCTTCCAGTTAGTCAGCAAGTGTTGTCAAGTTGTTTTTGCACACTTAGAGTGCCCTCCTACAGAGATTATTCTTATTTTCTCCTATTTCCATCTGCCTGCCTGCTGAGCTGCCAGCAGCTACCAGTGTGACATGTTGACTATATATTTACCTTGAGTTTTTTGTTAAAAAAAGACTTTCAGATAAAACCTTAACTCTTCAGAACAGTTTTTTAGGTTCGGTACAGTTTTAATATACAGCAATTCTAAAAAGAATCAAATACATGAGCTTGTTGCAGAACATTAATTAGTGAAGTTGGCTGAATGCATAATTTATGGATGCTAAAGTTGTCAGCACAATACAACCACGCTGACACAGAAATACAGCACACACACACACACACCCGTATGTTCACACATGAGCAAGCGCTCAAAACCCACATGGGAAATATGGAGGTGGCAAAACCTTTTTCAAAAGCTTTAATATATCTGAGCAAAGCAGAATGGACATTTAAACAATACTACAACTTTAGATCCTTTTTTATTCATTAAACCAAATTCAAAAATGAATATTACTTATTTAAATAGGTTATTATATCAAGTTGTCCTTTAATTATTTCATCCAATAGAAGATGGAAAATGTAAAAAAAAAAAATGTAAATTTGTCTGTCGTCACTGGCGATAGAAAATGAGTTTGTATTCCTTTTTTCATTTACTGGGTAAAAATATATAATGTGTTGTCTGCATATCAAGTTGTCTGCCTAACACTATGTATGATATCTATGTATGTATAATGCTGTTAACACTGTGAACTGATCCTTTACCACGCTGTACAAAAAGTAATTCCTTTGACCCATGTAAGGAAAGCTAAGTGAACTCTATTTTTCTTCAGGGTGGTACAGGTGTTAAAATTGCAACAGCTATTTTACTGTATCTGAAATGTCTTTTCGGTACTATAGTTTTGTATCAATATTGTGTCACTTCAATCTCCAGAGAAGTTGTTCAGATTGGACAATTCTGCAGGTTCACATTGAGTACCAGTGTTCAGTGTTGATGTGGAAAGTATATGTGGGCATTTTAGTAATGGTGGTGAATGGATGTTGAGCTTTTCTGACTTTCATCTGTGACTGAAGTCCCTGTCCCATATCAGACCAAAAATGACTGTTATTTTTATAAATAATGACAGTGATTTTTCTTGGCAATTTCAAGTAGTTTAAATCATTCAATTGCCTAACCTTTACTATACCATGTGTAGATACTGTAGAAATAAATTATATAAGTCTACAGTCATGCTCTGTCAGGTGTACTTCAGCACACAGGTGATTTAAGCTAAATGCTAAGTTAGCATGCTGATGATTAGCTACAGTTAGCAGATATCTCGGTTTGTCCGGCATTGTCCCGGTTTCAAGCTGGGTGTTCCGAGTCCCGACAAATATCTGTAAAACACCAAAGTGTCCTGGTTTTCACCACAATTGAAATAATAATTATAATATTATACTTGTTTTCAGTGCTTACATAGACGTTTATCATGTTCTGTCCCACTCATTATTACCTAACCCAATATAAAAACATACATGATGCATCACGTGTCTGAATTCAACACTGATTTGTCTGTATGTGTCAATCAATCAATGTGTCGCTGTCAAGGCTGTTGCTAACCTATGATGCTTGCTTTCTAACAGAACCTATTTGTATGCTAACGGTTAGCTTTAGCTAACGATTAGAAGAGAGAGTCGGCCTTTTCTAAAGAGCTCCTTTCGTAAAGTACCAAGCATAGAGATATACAAAGATATAAAAGTTCATTTTAAGATGGCCAAACATAAGTGGTGGTTTCCCTGAGAGCTCCAGAAAAGAAACTCTTACTAAGAGGAAGGATTACAAAGTGTAAAGTATCCATCAATCTTCGTATGGGTAACTTTCTTTAAAGGGTCTTTCTCAGTTTTACTTATTAACGGTTTTGATGTTGTTGTGTAATCTTTTAAACTCGCGACCAGCTGGTGACCAGCATAGCGTTGTGAAAATGTAAGTTCAAGTTATTTTTATGTTATAGCCCATAAAGTTATTTGTAGGCCACAAATAGATTTGTACCTTGTTTTGTTTAAAAACAGGAAAAAGCTGGCAGAGAATGTGTCACAGTTGGCCATTTAGCCAGCAGCCTGCGCTTGTGCACACTGACAAATATGTTGGTGGATTTTGGGAGTCAGAACATAATTTTTCATCTGCTGAGATGCTGTCGATGGTATTGAAAGGTGCGCTCGGTAGATGTGCTAAGTGCTGAAATAATTGTCCCCCATCCTGATGAAAACGCCTATGGTGTATGCATAAACGCATACATTTGTGCGTGCATTAACATGCAGTGAGCTTAAGGGTTCCGGTTTGGGGGTTTGAAAATATGGTCACCCTATAATTAGCGGGTTTAATGTCTACCTTGTTCACAATTCTAGTTTTGTGTGTTAGCATGCTAACATTTGCTAATTAGCTCTAAACACAAAGTACAGTTGAGGGTAATGGGATGAGATTGGGCAAATTCAAATTTGAAATTTCACTCAAAACCACAAATGTAAACGTCATAGAGGTGCTAGGAGTCGTAGAATCACTACCACCTGGCAAACTGGCCGCTAGCATGGCTAAAAATATCATCATGAATGTGAGCTGGATTTTTTCAGAGCCACCATTACTGCTTATTTTGTGTTTTTTTTTACATATATGAGTATTGTTTGACAAAACAAGTATTTCAATCAGGAGAGAAAAGCGAATGAAGCAAAAAGAATTGTTCATATACAGATGATATTGATGATTAAGTCTTGTCTAGACTCTACAGGGAGATTTTGAATCGAGGGACATCAGTCCTGAGCAGCAGCAAGATAAATCCCCCCGTGGAGTCCAGACACTGGCGGTGGTGTTGGCGGCTGATGACTTCTGCTGAGACTGATAAGGCAGATGAGGTTGATGAAGTGATGCACTGATGAATCTGTGAAGACTGGGTGGTGATGGGTAGGTTGTGGGGCATGCATAATGGCAGCATGAAAGCACTAAGGCAGAGAGGGAGAAAACATATTTAAAAAGACAGCTGCAAGATGATAGGCTGACAGTGAAGGGTATTCCTGTGTTATTGGTTAGATGTGACCAGCTGATGTGAACGTCTGACGTCTCTATTGATGCTACAGACAATGACAGCAAGGAAATTATGAGTGAGCATGCGTGAGGGATGGGAATGACAGATGGTTTGAGAAATAAAACTACAGACCTGAGCATGCAAAAGACTTTCGCTAAAGCTCCATTGGTTGTTACTTCAACATTTTTCCAGATTAAAAGTCAATCTCTTTGTTGTGTCTTACTTGACACCATTTCTGTATAATTGAATTCATCCAACAGTCATTCCTGTTGTGTTTTTCAAACTACTAGGGAAGTACAGAGAGATAGAAAGTGAAGACACTGTTACCAATTTATGTTAATTTTAATAACTTTGAGTCTGGCATTGTTGGAATAAATTATGTTTAGGGGGACTTCATTGGAAGTTATTTCACTGCGGAAAGAGTGGTGATGGCAATCTATGTCATATATCTCATAAATTCACAAACTCCCATCAGGAAAGTCACTGGCTGCTGCCTGCAAAATGAACATGAATGATGGGAGCGTCAGAAGTGGGCCAGGGTCCTCTGAGGGCACCACTGCATGTGCACACACACACACACATACACACAAATGACTCACACATGGATGCAGTTGAGTACAACACAAGCAGACAGGCAGGGGGACAACATTTGAATTGTAATTAGCACAAGCCACCCAAACAGTCCAACAGGCCTCAAAGGCATTAAAGTGGAAACAGGACGTCCACAGAATCATTTGAATGTTGTACTTTGGGCTGCAAAACAAAGCTACAGACAAACAAACACTGGGCTTCATTAGCAACTTCAACACATGTGTTAACAAGGATGGAAATGGAGCTGTAGCTAGCTTAGCCTGCAGCTTAAACATGTCTAAACCTGTTATGGAGAATTATAGTTTTTTCCAGTGAAAATTTGTCATTATACAACTGAATCAATATTGGCAGTTAATTTCATCCAGCAGCATTATTACAGTAATAATAATTAGTGACTTCATTTGAGGCATTTTTCATGCAGAGATGCAGCAGGAAAGCTTCACAAAACAGGATTAAAAAACAAAGTGAAGCAGAGAACTAAAGCAAAGATGAAAAATACAATAATAGCAATAAAAAAAAACAACAAAAACAAATAATTAAAGTAACAGAAACTTTAAAAATACGGTGTAACAAAAAATCCTGAGCACAAGTTCGACTTACTGGCTAAAGCTGCAGAAAATTAAGCAGACTTGTATTCAGATTTCTTTTTTCAAAACTGCTGTTTCCAAAGTTTTTAATAAACCTTCAAGTTAATCAAAAGTGCAGATAAAATGTATGAAAAATAAAATGTAGTATGTAATATGTAGATAGATACATAACCAGGGATGTGCAAAAAGTCCAGTATTTGTATCTGTATTTGTTGAGGCAGCAAAATTATTTGCATTTGTATATTTAAAAAACTGGAAATAGGCTTAAAAATCCTGTTTTTTGTTTTTATTACACTTTTAATTTTAGAAAATTAAAGTGTTACAATAAGTGTTCATGAATAAACTACCTTACAAAGGAGGTCCCCACACCGGGTCTTGAACTGGAGATCATAGACGACTGTGCTGACGACTGAGCTAAAACTTAACTCATCACCTCGTCGCAGACAGGCCTCTACCTATTTATACACTGATAACACAGAGACAGTACACCATGTAGGGAAGAACTTCAAAGGTTTTTTATTTATTGTCTATTTTTTACAACCTAACTTTGTGGAAAGAAGAAGGGGAACAACAGGTTATGGAGAGTCCCTTGGGAGCACTCCAAGTGTGTCAGTAGCTCAGCTTTATCTCTCTGGAACACCCCCAACCCCGAGAGTGATGCCCAAATTAGGAAATGTGCGTCATGTAGCAGGTGGATGTGACTCCCCTCACTGAGACCTGCTGATTGATGTAACAGTGGAGCAGAGGAGAGAGACTGAGATAGTGATGTAACCAACCTACAAGCTTCTATTTCATGTTTTTTTTCATCCCAAAAACAAATATATTTTAAAATATTTGTACGAAATAGATGTAAAAACCCACTATTTGTGCTTTGCCAAATAACGCACACCCCTAATAGCACTGCTGTGTACTAGATGTAATGATTTGGCTTAACAAATATTGATTTTCCTCTTACAAACATACTTTTGTAGCATTTAAAATGTCTAAATTTGTGTATAACTTTCTAAAGGCTTCTTTATGAAACTGCTAAAAGAGAAGCCTTGAGTGGACCATCTCATGCAATCAGGAGTAATCAAGCCTTAATTAGTAATCGTTAGGGAGAGTCACCTACTGCTGAAGGTAAGACTCATAGAGTTGACTTGAATTAAATTCTGAGTGAGGATTAATGGTTTCTGTCAAAGAAAAACCCTCCTGGGTACTCAAAATGTTTTCCTAGAGGTCACCGGTGATCAGGGAGAGAAAGAGAGGAGGGGGGAGTACGAACGAGAGAGAGGTAACTAGATAAGTGCTGAGTCAAGCAAAACTAATTTGTAACATTATTCTCCCATTTGTCAGAGAAGACGGACTTCCCCCAGTGTGCCGGCGTCTCCCACAGAAAGGACGGTGGCCAGAAACCGGAGGACTTTCTGTTGTCCAGATCAGTCACATTTCCTGCTATTAATTTCCCCCCCCCCCCTCCTCTGTCCTCACTATCACCAGCTCCCCTCCTCACCACCGTCCACCCCTCCCACCCCCACCCGGCCCCCAGCATGTTGGCAGGTTCATGCTCTGTGCCCAGTGCTCGGTGGGTATGTCCATTAAAGCTGTGACGGGAAGGACCATTAGCGCTGCGCTTCATTTACTAGGGCCCAGCCTCTAAATCAGCTGTCAGACACCTCCAGCAGCTATGCAGAGTTGCAGTTCCAGCCATTAGACAAACGCAGTCTGCACACTGCGAGTCACTTCAACACTGTCTCAACCTTCCCTCTGCTCTTTTTCTTTTACTGAGGCTACTCCATGAACTCTCTCTTTCTTTCTTTCTTTTCATTCATGATTTTGTCAACCTAAAGATATAAGCCGCAATCCTTCCGTCTCCTAGGACTAGACTTCTGTGGTAACATCTTTGCATTTTCAGTGTTTGTCTGTGTCTTCCTCAGACAAATTACAGGAAACACATTTCCACCTTTTGCAATTTTTCATCATTGCTATCAGGCGTTAAGCATTAGTCTGAAATCATTCTCCTGCTTAAGGAGGTGTTGTTTAGTTGTTAAATCTAACCGCTGAAATGCGGTTTCTACAGTAAATGGTCCTTCATTATTTTATTTTCTTCCTTAGAAATCTTCTGGTTATTTATGGGGTGATTATCTGTGTGGCTCCCTGTTAGATTTATAAATATTTAAATATTAAAAGTATCTTTATCTTTATTATATTATCTGTTTGGGGTTTTTTTTGTTTGTTTTGTTTATTCAGCAGATCTTGAAGTCTAGACGAAAGAAGTGTTTTTAATCAGAACTCAGAGCTATAGCCTGAGGAAATATGCAGCTTAAGTATTTTATTTAAAAAAGCAAAACAACTCCAACACAACACAACTCCTTTTAAACTCGCCGTTAAGCGATTCAACTCGGACTCGTTGGAAAAAGTGACACGCGATCTTCTTTTATCAGACGTAACAGAAGAAAGCACGCCACGAACACATTCTCAATATATTCTATTTATAAGCAGTGATATCGTGTGTATTAATCAGTGTAACTAAAGCTGACCCGAGCTTTGTGAGGTGACCGTGCGAACGCTCTTCGGGGCCACGGACAGCGATCATCTGTCAGAGCGGCACAACATGAACACAGATCACATGACACGGAGCTGTCTGCACCTGACCCCGGCTCAGCCCTGGAGGAGCGACACAGCTGTGACCACTCTGGCTTTGTCAAAGGGTGCAGAGAAGAACATTCAGTATAGCTCGAGCATTTGTTGTGACTTTCATATGTGACATTTGCTCTTCCTTATGTTGTGCTGGCAGCAACATGCCGGGTCACTGTAAGAAGGATGATGGCTCATCCGTGACCAATTCAGTGTACTCTCCGGGCCACGACCAGATGCATAGCCATCCAAGCCCACCCAATCAGAAGGCTTCCTCTTTTGCTGGCTCATCCAGTGAATAACAATGAATCAATGAATGCTGTTTCAATTATCTGACTATGCAACCAATAAAAATGAAACAATTCTTGTTTCTTGTTTACCGTATGATGATGATGATGATGATGATAGGTGGCAGTGCGTTCTGCAAATGCCAGATTGTGAGCAGCCCCTCCTCTTTCACTCGGTGTACAGAGAAACAGAAGCCTGCTTTCCCCCTAGCCAGCTGCTTTTATGTAGGTTAAGTTTGTCACAAAAATACGTCGTGAGGAGCAGGAGGAAGATAAATCAGCTCAAGTTCAGTTATCATTCTCAACCTAGAAACCTACTCCCTGCGCCAGTTTCTCCTCAACAAGTGCCAAGTAGTAACGACACATACATGGCTCCTAATTCAGCCCTTTGCCCCGTCGTCTCCTGCTGTAATCATCAGAAGTAATATACAGTTTTTGACTGTAGTAGCCTAATGCATATCTCAATATTATTGTTTGTTGGGTATAATTTTTGTTGGGTGTACAATTGGATTTTATGCCGATATTGCTGCGTCTGCCATCTGTGTGTGTGTGCGTGTGTGTTTTGCACGCATATATAGTCAATGTAAGCAAAATGAAAGCAGTTCATAGATTGTACACATGCACATACTTGCTGATACAATCTGCACCTGGAACTAAAGAAAAATAGAAGGACTGGAGCTTAAGTATATGTGCATATATGTATATATGTTCAGTCCTTTATGTTTTTTCCTATGATTTGAGTTCAATAATTTGTTTTTCTATTATCATAGTATACTATACCTTGTATTAATTAAGCTTAATGTTTCTCTTTTTTCCTAAAAATCCTGTATTATAATACTGTATTATTGTAAACCTTATACAACCTGCTTTGGCATTACTATCCATATTACAGTCTTGCCAGTAAATCCATTTTGAATTTTAGTGAGGATTGAGAGTTTTTAGCACCAACTGTGTTCTGAACTGTGTGTGTGTGTGTGTGTGTGTGTGTGTGTGTGTGTGTGTGTGTTTGTGTGTTTCTGTTTGCATCTTTAGTGGCTCATTTAAACAGAGACCCACCAAGAGTTGACCAGCTCATGGAAAAACCCAGCTGAACTGCCATATCATCAATTAAGTCTATGCTGAATCTCCGTCCCTGAACACACAGGCAGTAATAATATACATTAAGAACAGCCTGTCTGGGATGAGAGCATTAGCATCCCCACCCGGCTCGGTGGCATTAGCATTAGCTTAGTCGAGAGGGCTCGGTTCCACGGAGCAGACCCTGTGCCGAGCAGATAAGGACGGTACAGACGGCACACAGTAAAGGTCTGCTCAGTCCTCCCTTCACACATGCTAATATTCTCCCCCTCTCACATCCCGCTGACTCTGAAACATCCAGCCCGGCCCACGGAGAGGAGGTATTAAAAATATCTCTACAATTACAAGCAATATAAAACATGCACATGGGGGTACTTGCACATGCACAAACACATTTTTAAATGTGTGTCCAAGCATACACATCGGCACAGCCAAACACCATTACTCAGCATAATGACTCTGAATCGATTGGAGAAAAGGGGCTGCAGGAATCTGTCTTAATAGGGCTTATTACTGTGTTTGATAGGCTGTAAGGGGCACATACTTTTACAGTTATGGCATCAGATCTTCATTAGGTTTTCTACAAGAAAAGACCCACAGTGTGTTATTAATTTTGGATATGTGGATAATTACAGGTCTGTTTTAATATGTGTTACTCTATAAGCCCCTTTTAATTGTAGGCTTGTCTATAATTTGGGCAATGCTTTATTAAAAAGGTGACCTAGATTGTGTGTTGTGATTTTTTTTTTTTCATATTAAACATATTTAAAACTTTCATCGCCAGCATTTTTGAAGGTGCATTCATACCGATCATACTGTAATACTGTATGAAATACAAAATGTTCATACAGTATAGTGAACATATGTACATACAAAACCATTTGTCAACAAATTGGTCAGTTTAATCAGTTTTTCATTTGATTTTCCAACAAAATCTGTATCAAGGAGTCAAGAAGTCTCGTTCTGAAGTTCAATATTCAGCCATGACAGAGTGGGAGTTTGTTATGTTGGAGTACAGAAAGCATAGCTTAGTGTTGTCTAAAAGATTTCAAAGATTTGGTAGAAATATTTAGCTGATTTTGATAAGTCAGCTATTGTGAGATTTCAGAACGAGACTTCTCCTTGAGCGTGACTTGGTTAAAAACAACAACAAACAGACCGGATCAAGTGAAAGGTTAAGAAAAATGTTTTATTTCTCTGTATGGTCCTTTCCATAATGTTGTCAGACACTTATAATAACAACCTGAGCCTGTCAGTGGTAAAAACAAGCATGTTTAGTGGACGTATATTAACGGTGCACTATTGCCAAAAAGGATTAGCCTGTTTTGCGGCTGCAGGCTGAAGCGATCGTGCTCAATACTGGACCAATTTCAAAAACAGTTAGTCACCATTAGTCACTTAGACACAGAATGATGGGAAAATAGGGTCCAGGTTGAAAAATACTGATGATTCCCTAAAAACCGTTAAGGTATGCATAAGATTAAGAAACTAAAGCACTTGATTAAGGTTAAAGAAACATTATTGTTAAGTATTGAAAGAAAGTTGAGATGTCAAAGTCAAACCTTCCTGATCACTACACCCTAAATTTTGACTGTGCCATATGAACATCACTCCACTTTTTCCATTTGCAATAAATGATGCAAGGGAACGTGCTTTTAATTAATTAGTAGTGAATTTAGGGGATATGTTTTATTTATAAGGACAAGTCATGTATTTCAGGGTCATTTTCTAGTTAAGACATGAAACAGACTTCTGCTCTCGTTCGACACTTTTGATCATCCAACAGGTTTGTCTTTCAATTTGACTGACATAAAATATGGCTCTCATAATCATCCGTCCTTGCTCCACATATTTGGCTCACAGAGCGGCACAGTTCAAAGAGTTTCTGTGTCTCTGTTGGTAATGCCTGTCAGGGATGACACTGTGGGTGATCAGCTACCCCCGCTGAGCCTGAACGTGACTTTAACACTTGAGTGACATGGATGCAAATTTGTATTTGAATATATACGGTGTATGATAATAACCTGGGGGATTTCATGTTTACTGTCAAGCTTTTATGTTATACAGCTAACAAAACATAAAGTAAATCACTTTCACAACTCCTGTTAGAGTTTTATAGTACACTGTGTCAGAGTTCTACCAGTATATATATACGGTATTCAATTAATAACAGCATCATTTTAAGGCAAATAATTGTTGCTCGTGTCACATTTTCACATCTTTTGAATGTGATAATTCCAGATAATGGTTGCCCTAGACTTTTTTTGGTGTGTGGTGCTCATTTTTAATTTGAGAACTGAGATACAACAGAGAGTTAAAGTGCCCCGTCAGGTATTATTTAGAATCTAATTAGACAGCAGCAGAGGGGAGAGCCAGTTAGATGAGCTAATGTGAGCTTTTTCAAGGTCCACTGTGCAAAAGCAGTGGGCCCTATTTTTTTTTCCTCATGTGAATTTAAAACATAAAATCAAATTATTATTCAAAATATGAACTCCATTGAATGTTTTTGTTTTCATTGAAACCCTGTGTAAACAAAATTCCCTCATCGCCTTTATCTCACAAGTATAACATTGTTTCACTTTTGCATGAATTTCTGTGCAAATATCATTTTGTCTTTAGAGGATTCCTTTAGGACTTCAGTTTTTTGTAACTGTGTATGAAAACACTGGTTAGTTAATGTATCTGTACACAAACTTGCATTGAAACAGCAAGATACCAAGATAATTTTATCATGGATGTTGTGACTGGACCCAAAGAAGAACAAGTAATACAGTCAAACTAAATTAAAAGTTTAATGAGTTCACTGTTAGAATGTTAATAATAATAATAATGCAGTATTTTAAAACCTTCAAGTGTTAAAGTCTTGCAGAGGACTGCGTGCCTTTTGAGGAAGGTGGCTTTAAACTTAGCTG
>NC_089530.1:23770028-23845579 GCF_963924715.1 Thunnus thynnus
CAAAACAAGTGCAAATAAAATACTTTGCAGTCAAGGTACAATGGCACACATCCTGCCAGAATTAAGTTTCAGACCTTGCAAGAACTGAATTCTCACATGTGCATGTACCAAAACAGAAATGAACATCCAGCAGTAAACAACTCAAAACTTGCTCATTTTTTTTTGCTGCAGATTGCACAAAAAGGCAAAGGAAACAGTCAAGCAAGCAAAATTAAGGTGAATTGGTTATAGGAGAGAAATTGGCTACAAGAACTACAATTTCTGCAGGGAGTAGGAAAGGTTCGTCGAGGTCGAGGTCACCTTTATCTGAACTGTGTATCTGCAGTGAAGCGTAGATAACTTGTATTATTAAATAATATATCTCACTCATGGCACAGCGCTCTTACTGTGTCTTTGTTCATTGTTTTCAGTCACATTGTTGTCACTATTTCCCCTGCTCACACCAGAGATGTCGACTGTCCCAATTCAAAACATGTTTAAAACAAACTTTATGCATCTGACTCCCAGTGATTGGATCAGACAACAAACAGTTAGAATCCTTAAAATAGTACTCCGCCAATTTCAGACTCACAATGGACGGTTAAAAAAAAAGGATCAAAGTCAATGCAGCAGAACCAGAGATATTCCATGCATTCTTCCTCCTTGTCAAAAACTGGCACCTACATTACCTACAATGCAGCTTGTTTCTATTCACTAGACTGCATAGTTTCAAGTGCATCATGCAAGAAGTGGCTAATGTAGCGTTGAGCTGCTAGCTTTAAGCAGAGATGAGAAGCAGGATACAGAGGTCTGGTAAATTAAGTAATTTCTAACTCCAAACCGCCATTTATTTATTTTTTTTCATTTTCAGGCTTGTAGTCTTCAGCCCTAACCTACACTGACTCAAAGGAAATCACTCAAAGCAGTTTATCAGATTTTGTGCAGCTTCATCTGGAGCCACAAAAGGCTTTCTACACCTATTTTCACATATGCAATATACTCTCCAAGACCTGTAAACGGACTTTGATGATTTTGTAAATTTGGTGTAGTTCCCCTTTAAAGACTGAATGAATGAATGAATGAATGAAGCGGCATCATTACTTTATTAATATGATGTAATTTCCATTGCAGTTGGATTAGAAGGTAAAGCAAGGATCATTATGATATGTAAAACCAATCAAGAATCAATTAAGGGAGGAAAAAGAAATACATCGTCTTCACTGGTTAGACTGGAACAGATCCCAACTTGGTCCAATCCATTGTGAAACTTAATTCATAATACAAAACAATATAACCATACCAACAATTGTAGAGTGTGTCCAAGCCTTAAAATCCTGCCCACTGGTTTTCTTCCTTGACGATGCTTTCAGTGTTCCACCTCCTTCCTGGCTTTTTGAGGGAATGGTGACCACTCTTGTGACATCGTACATCCACCAGTCAGGCAACAGTCAGAACAGTCCACACTGCCTCCATAATCAGTCTCTGGACTCTTAAATTATGATGCAGAGTGTGAAAGAATCTAGCTACAAACCCAAATACATCATGAGATCAGAGGCACTCATCTTCCATTTGGTGGTGAACTCTTAATGTTTACGCTGCAACAGCCACCATTGAAATAATGGACAGTTTGGAACATAACTCACTGTTTGGGTACAGGTACACTTTGTCCCACCAAAAAGCTTGCTGTTATCTTACAGTTCAAGAGCAGACAAATGATAACTTGTTATACTTGCATATTTCTCATAGCTAAGACAATACACAGTGATTTCTTGCAGCAGAAATTTGCATGCAGGTACGTCTACATTTATTTTGTTTTACTGCAGGTTTGTTTTTTGGTGTAGAGAGGAAATTATCTTTCAGTGCAGCCACAACACCTACTTCAGAAGGAAATGCATCTGAATAAGAGCCACATGCTAATGTAAGTTGTAAATGGATGACTGATATCACATTACGCCTTTTACACCCCTCGGTTTAATTGCCTGTTAAATTAATCCTACAACATAAGATACCGTGCCATAGGAAGTAACAAGTTTAAGAGCTATTTATGAACTGAAGTGAAAAGAAGATGTGACAGTGACCATCTTGTCCACCTGTTTTTTCCTCCGCAGTCCTCCGACAGAATGAATCAGCTGCTTAATTTAGATCTAATCTAAGCAGCATGTAGCCCCACATGTGCTCACACACACACACACACATTGGGACACGTGTAGACATAGATCTATGCACCTGTAACACCCGCAAGCTTCAAATGAGACAGTCTGGGTGAGAGATTGATCTTGTAGTATCCAGGGGGTCAGTTAATAGCCTTTCTGGTGACTACTGCACTATAGGAGGACTTCCTATAGCTGTAGTTCCCAACTGGCTGGCTGGCTGGTGTGTGTGTGTGTGGGTGAATTTCTTAAGAATAGAAAGAAAAAAAAGAAATTCTTTGTAACATAGAAGTATCACACCGCAGCATGACCAGCGTGTGTCCATTCGCTGTCTCCATTGATCATGTGACCCTCTTTTCTTTTACATCATAGCGGTCCATTAGAGTGATGGAGAGTCTTACATCTGCCATCTGCTCGTAGCAGAAGTTGAGAGAAGGTTAGCAAACTCCACAATGTGGCCAAGCGCTAGTATGACACAGAACTTATACATGAATTATTTGACCAGCAAGCCTGACCTGAAAATTAATGTGTTTTCTACTCTTTATCTTTCACAGCAAAGGAATTTGCTGCAAAAAAAACGAGCAAAAAACAAAACAACCTACCATGCCGGCCTTTAGTAGAATAGTTTTTGAAACACTTTATCAGACTACTCCTATTGGGAAAATTTTCCTTCAAAGCTGTTACTTCATGGAAAAGAACGTCCTCATCCTGAAGCATTTTCTTTGTAAAAATGATGAAATACTTTCAGGCATAATGTAAATCAATTGTGCTGCTTAAATCATTTTTTCATTCAGTTTATCGGTCACATTCTCAAACACTCTCTCACTCTCCTGTCAGGTTCTTGGAAAGAATGACTTTCTCTGGCTATTAAGAGTTTTTTCGGTCCATCTTTGGTCCAGACTGAAATGTCTATTACAACTAATGAATGGATGGCTGTGACTTATTTTGTGAGCTTGTGATTTTTCCTCTATAGTTGCATCATGAGGTTGATAGTTTTGTACTTTAGTAAAATGTCTTTTGACAATTGTTGGATGAATCTCCATGAAATTTGGTGCAAACTTTTGTGTTTCTGACAAAATGAACTGTAAAACCTGTAGAGATCTCCATTTAACTTGTTTGTCCAATACTTTGTGTTTTGACCAAATACCTGCAAAACTAAAGCTGCCAGTATATGTCTTTGGACAGGCTTTTTGGACATTTCTGAAAATCCCCCCCACACACACACCTTTCCCAAGTCAGATTAGCGGGGGGGCTGTGCAAGGCCATTTCTGTAACTCTCTGGCACAGATGTGCCGGCATTCATGCCTGCGTCACGCAGTCATCGGCCAGCTGTGCGGAGTCGAGAAAGGAGCCTTGGTTTAAACGTTTTTCTTTTAACTTCTTTACACAACTATTTCTGACTTTTATGTCTTTTTATACGAACAACCAAGTGCAACACTATGAATTCCTTATAAGACTGTTTGAAAATATTCACTGTTATCCCTGTTTTTAAACAATATCACACCTGCTCCTCTCTCCCCCCCTTCTCTATGATGGTCATTTTTTACTCTGCCTTCGAGTGTGGCCATTCAGAACAACTGTTAACACATTTGATTTCTAACATGGTCGAACCACACTTCGTTCTGATTGACCATATATCGACCTTCATGTCTTCCAGAGCTGCCAAATCTCACGTTTTGACCATGTTGACACAGATCTCATGATCTCACGCCACACATACCTTTTTTCACGCAAACTTTTCTACTTTGCTTCCCCCAAAGTAAAATTTGTGATTTTTAAGTGAAGAAACAGCAGTTTTTTCAGAAGTTCAGACGGGCTGAGGTGCAGAGTGTAACACACCGATCATCATCTGTTTGAACCGAAATGAATCATCGAATCATTGCAATACACGTTTCGGTGGAGCTGATAATTTATTCAGATGTTACTTCTATTTGGATAGACCTGAGAGACTAAAGTGGGGAGTGTTGGATGATGGGAGTGACTTGGCGTGAAGCATAGATCTTTCTTATCCTATGTTTTGAAGAAAAATATGTGTAATATCCAGAGTGTAGTGGGTCAGTTTCCCACAAATAATGCTCATTTTATTATGAACAAAATTAAGTACCACTAGAAGCACAAGGATGAGCCTGAGTGTTGACAGCCAGAGGATGTGAACAGCAGCTATCCAGTAAACATCAAAGGCATGAAAATCTCCTGATATCTGTGAGAGTGTGGCTTCATGTGTGAGCTTGTGTGGTGTGAAGAGTGTGGGCAGCGGTTTGTATGAACAGGTAGGTCATCGGTGTATCATTTGTTAATTAACAGAACACACATACCCCTCTTATTTATCCAACCTGCATGTGGCACTACATACACTCTCACAGGCTCACAAACATAGACAGACATAGATTTGTTGTGACACACGCTGTGATTTGCTTCCTCTCAAAGCTCACGGCGTTTCTCTCCGTTTCTGGTTCCCAGAGATAATTAGTCAGCCTTCATATCCGGTGAATATCATTCCCAACTGATCAAAAACAGAAACTGTTTGGAGTGGTTCTTGTCCTCTCTGTGACCTTTTCATCACATGAAAACAATGGATGGAGTCTAATGTCCAGTGAAGATGGTTCGCTGTCTCTTTGTCCCCTCAGATGTGTGCATCTATGTGTTTATTCAAGGTTAAAACTCCACTAATCAATATGTTCATATTCATAATGATCAAATGATTAAATAGAATAGAAATAGGTTTCTCTTGGCAACAGATGCAGAGAAGTATCACCAAAGCAACAATGGACAATTTTAGCCTTTTTAGGCTCTTGTTTTGGTTTTACTTTCTTTTATGGTTCTTATATGGTCTTTGCACTTTCTCTTTTTATCTGTTTCCAATAATGTCTTCAACCAACAACCTGTATGCTACCTGCTCAGTACAAATGGCAGACAAAGTTATCTATTACCTAATGAAGAAGAACATCTAGTAGCTACAGAGATAGGTTGGTGAAGACCAAACACAGAGCTCGAATAGAGTGAATATTGAACTTTTGATCATCAGGTAGCCAGAAACACAACATGAAACTAATGATATTGAGACAAAATGAACGCTGAAGTTCTTGTGTGCATGCTGGATGTGTACATAGGCAATTGCTTTCTAACATGTCAGTAATAACAACTCTATAATCTGATTTGGGTTGTGTGTCTGTCAGCTTGTTGTGCAATCCCTGGTAGCAAATAGATACTGATATTTCATTTTTAACTGTTTTTACAGTGATTTTTTTTCTCCTAGCTAGCTAGATAGCTAGTAGTACACCCCTCTAGCTACATAAGACATATCTACTTTTCTCTTCCAAGTCGGTGGTAACTGTTGTAATAACAACCACTGATTGCATCCAATAGTATGTGAAAAAAAACTACTTTAATGTGAACACACTGCAGTACATTTGACTGCTGAGCTAATCGTTTAAGGTGCATTTTGTTTCAAACGACTGCTGTAGGAGTGAAATAAAATAATGGCAAATAATTATACAGAAACCAAAATAGAGCAATTCTAACACAGTTGCATTGATGATGTGGTTATCAGTTGATATGTGTGTGGTTCAGTGGTTAGCTTAAAATATTCCAGTGATGCATCACCGTGTCTGTGGTGTTAACATCCAATTATCATCTTCAGCCACAAATGAGGGGAAAAAAATAAGAAAATGAGCAAACAGTTACCAGCACTGAGAGGCTAAAAGGATTTTATACAGTCTACAAAAGCAGACCTGAAAAGACCTGAACTTGAGGCAAAGGAGACAGGAAAAACTTTTTTCAAACTGCTATCATTGAACGGCCATTTTTCATCGTTTGCAAGCTTTAACTTTGATCAGACAGTTATCACAATGGACTGTAGTGTATAAAATGTTGTTATGACGGGCTAATAATAGGACCCTGTATCTGGCGCTAAAAGACTATCCACATCTAGAATAATACAAGATAACTAGAAAAAGTAATGGTGCATTGTTTCTCAAGCATTCACAGAACAATGGTGTCTTTGCTGAGTTCCTCAGCTATAAGAACAATGTACCTCACTCGCTTTTTCTTTCGGAGTACTTTCATTTGATGGGTTATGGACCATTTACACATACAGACTCAGAGGCTGAGACAGCAATCGGCTGTTATCCATTGCAAATGAGACTTACCACAGACACAAAAGGCACCCAGCTACTCCACAGGGGAAAGTTGAGAAAGCCTCAATTTTATACAAATGGCACTTGTTTTGATTCCTGTGGAAACTGAAGCACAGAGTTGTTTACTACTACACTCCACTATGTAAAATGACTTTAAACCAAATGTTGGAGAAGTGGATCGTCGCAGAGTCCGACTTCCCGATTTCCTTCGACACATCTTTAATAATGATAAAAAGATGAACAATGCGTGGGAACAAATCAGTTACATTATTGATTGAGTAGTATGGCAGCAGAAAACTACTATCCAGCTAGAGCACATAATGCAAATGTCGTGCTCTACGCAACATACCCACAGACCTACAGATTTAGCCACAGATACAGAGGCCGAAACCGCCCACTACTTTGTATCTGTATGTGTAAACGTGTCTTTACAATCTTTTCTGCATCCAAAAAACTAATTTAAGCAAAAATATTGTTCTAGTCATCATTGTCATATTTTTTATTGACATATGCTGCCTTCAAATGGAACTTGTGAGGTATTTTTGACATTAGAAAAGTACACTATGACAACAAAAATGTACATTAATTTAAAGAAACATGTTGGTTTCTTAATGGTAAAAATCATAAAGTACAATCTGGCAAACTTTAGACATAAATGCATGCTATGATCTTTTCCCATGTGTCTTATTGCATTACATGTTGGGGGCAGCCTGGTGAGAAAGCCATAAGACCTCTTGAGTCATTATATAAAAATACTCTAAAAACTCTGGATAAAAAGCTGATGCATCACCATCATTGTAGGAAACCTAAGAAATACAATTTATTGAGCTTTGAGAATTTCAGATTAGATTCTGATTTGTGCCTCGTTTATAACATTTCATATGGTTTGGCCCCTCCTCCATTATGTGCATTTTGGTTCTGTGGACTCTTATAAAATCCTTCAGAATATCGTCTATACGAGATTGTTCTGTATCATATCGCCACAATGCATTTGGACAGTCAGCATTTTCTGTAGATGCCACAACTCCATGGAATGCCATGAAGAGCTGCAGCTTCTTCAGTCCATTTAAAACCAAATTAAAATCTCTGTAACCACTGATTTTACATTTTATCCTATGGAATTCTTAATTTTTTTCTTCTTAAACAAAAATATTCTTGATTTTAAGTTGTATTAGTATTAGCAAAGTATTCATTAGTCGTTCTAGTTGACATTGTGGCTTCGTGTGATGTGCTATTGTTTGTAACCTTATGATATCTATCCTGCATTATTATGTACCCTTTGTACTATGTTTATTCTGTATTATCCTTTTTATTATGTTTTTTTTTGACTAATTCTGTGCTGTAATATGTTTTAATTGTAACAATAATTGTGACTGCAGATGAAAACTAGCTATAAGCTAACTCTGGTACAGTGCATCAAATGGAAACATTTATGTTTAAAACTGCACTGTTCCTCTTTCAAAAAAAAAAAAGTATGTGACAGCAGCAGCTAAAACATCTGTTTATATTCATGTGTGTAAAATGGCAGAGGTCAACTTCTGTAGTGTATTAAATTATGCATGTGCTGATTCAGCCACTGGCCAGCACAAAGCAGTGTGATTATTTTTTGACAGAATATGCTTGTGAAGTATAATAATGAATAAGGCTTCACAGAGTCACACCCAACAGCCCTCCGGGTTGTAAATCCGGGTTATTCGGTCTCATCAGTATGAACGTGCATCGCTGAGACATCTGTCTTGGCAAGCTCCTCAAAAACCTGTGAGGTCAGAACTGTCCATCGTCGTGACAACCGGCCCTGTGATGCAGCCGTAGTACTGTAGCTGCCCCCTCCTTTTCTCAGCCTTCCTCTACAATCCTGTGTCGCTCACCTATTCACCAGCCTGCCTGGGTGAAGAGCCGCATCAGCTGCTGAGTGAAATGATAATGAAGACAGGCTAAGAGTCCCCCTCTCTCTCTCTCTCTCTCTCTCTCCCACATAGCTGTCACTCTTACACTCATTCACTCCCTCTCTCCTTCTACCCCAGATTCCCCCCTTCCCTTCCCTTCCCTCCCCTTCCCAACACTTTCTCAGTAAATCTGTCCAAACACTCCAGCTGTAACCTTCGGACGCTCAAGAACACTGACTCAATCTGTATACATGAATCCCTTATTGTTACCAAGAAATCAAATCATTCTGCCGGCTGCTGACAGGAAAATTGCCACCTTGAATGCCACACACACACACGCACACACATTCACGTGCATTTTCATCTGCAGCGGCCTCCTCCCCCTCCTCCGCTACAATTCTTTTCACCCCCTCGATTCTTCTTCTTCTTCTTCTGTCTCTTACCAGCTATTCAGGTGATAATTTTTAATAAAGGCTTATCAAGGAACAGACAGTGCTACTGTAATGTAGCCCACTCACCTGCTTGTGTTTCGCATTAATATGTTTGAATTTTCCAAGGTCAAATGACTCAGCCAGTTGAAAAAAAAACAAAAAAAACTGGCAAACACACCAGCATACTGAAAGGCAACCATGACGACCAAATACCATAATCATCATGTCTCATAATCTTTAAATAGAATTTCATATATTTTCCCCACAGAAAATTCTCTCAGTCCTAATAACACATATAGGCTACTGTGCTATAAGGGCATTTTAACATTCAGAGTAAGACACATAGATTTTTAAGCATGAACAGGCGTGAACATTTGGAAAAAATGTACTTTTGGAATGAGGCTGTGTATGGTGAAAAAACTACAGCACTACAGATAAACCAAAATCCTCTTCAGATGTGCTTTAGTGGATGTCGATCTCATGTTTAAC
Organism: Thunnus thynnus; assembly: GCF_963924715.1. NCBI lineage: Eukaryota > Metazoa > Chordata > Actinopteri > Scombriformes > Scombridae > Thunnus > Thunnus thynnus. The sequence continues at coordinate 23,779,100 of NC_089530.1, forward strand.
GAAGCTCATGAGTCACTTTTCTGGACAAAAAAAAATCACAATGGGAATATAACTAGGTAGAATCTAGTTACATGAGTAGAGCTTTATAGATGAATAACAATGAGCAATGTTCATTCATTCTAGTCAATAAATTGCAGATGTTATTTCCATTTCCATCCAGGAAGTAAAAGTCCCTTTCATTTTCTGCATAGACAACGTTACATGACTCACTGTTGGTCAAGGCTTTGGTAGGAATTCAACTTTCCAGGTTTAATTATATCAGTACAAAAAAAAAACAAAAACAACTATGTTAGAAATATCAGGTTCTTTTTTAACAAGTCAGAGATAAAAGCCTGTGTACATAAAACCTTGAGGTGAGAAATCAACTATAACACCTGAGGAGTATCTTGGTAAGAAACATCCTATCATTAAGTCTGTCATGTGGACGGCTAATAGAGTGCTGATGCTAAAGATTACACTAGAAACTTGATAAAATATTTTCAATCAGTCCACTATCAGATTCTGGGTAATGTTAGATGAATTCAACAGCATTTTGTCTTCAACTACTTTCTGGCATCTTTTTTATGCAAATTACCCCTGAGGATGATGGGTATACTTGTGTTTAGAGCCATCAGTTATACCAAACTGATGGTTGCATGTAAAAGTATTGTATTGCTTGATTTTCCAGTAAAGTTGGAAACTACAAATCACTCTATTTGGTCTGTTCAGTTCAGATATTTGTAGTCATCGAATATGTGGTTTGTTTGTTTTAAGCTAAGCAATTGCATAATTATTCATATGCACATCAGCAAGTGATTGCATCTTGGATGTTATAGCACTGCCTCTGTTAGTGTTTAGTTAAGTCTCATATTCAAAGTAAGTTCAGTCTTTTGCTGGTGTCATTTGTTCAGTTGAGTACAAAACTAGGTTGATACAAGTACTGTTTATAAGCACCGTCTTGTCACCACTGAGGGGATATCCAGTAGAGTGGGAGGAACTATTTTGGGCACCACTGGTTCCAGTAGTAAAAAAGCCCCATTCATTTGTCCCATAGACAATGTTATATGACTCACAGAGCACTTCTATGGCTTGAATTGTCATGAAAATCTCTTGGTTAAATCATCCAATACAAAAGATGAACAACTGCATAATATCTGGTTCTTTGATAAAGAGCCAAAGTTATAATAATATATGCATAAAAAACTTTCGGGAAAGAAGTACTGAGAAAACGGATTTTACAGTCTACAGTGTGAATCAATTTATGTTTAATTTCTGGGTCAGTTTTCAGTGAATTCAGCAATTACAGGGCCATGTCTCGTTTACAGCTGCAATGATGAAGTGTTTTGAATGCCTCTGGCTGGTTTCTTCTCCATATCAGTGGCAGATGTGGCTCATGGGTATTGTAGTATTTTTAGCAACAGCTCCTCCCACTTCCCCAACTCATATTAACCATCTTTGGAGCAGTTGCAGTGCTGTTTTGACTCATTCAAAAAGCATTTTTTATGGAATGTTTATGTCGTCTAGCCTTTGACATTCCTGTGATGTGAGATGAGTCAACATAGTTCCTGAGGTATCATTGTGCCCAGTAGGCAGAAATCACAGTGTGGGTGGGCACAGAGAAAATCAGGTAGGCCTGGCCCGTCCAAGACCAATCATACCAATCTGAAACACATATGTTAATCAAAATATGTCATTACAACTATACTTGCCTGAATGTACCACAGTCTAATCATACAAGCTTTACACATCATCAGAGGTAATGTTTACCAGGCACCAAGACAAACATTAACAGCATCACGTAGCCTGGCACTGTGGCTTCATATTCACACACACACACACACACACACACACACAGCTGACAGATGCGACTGCATCATTAGTCAAGCGTATGGATAGAGGTACACCGGCACCAACATGCTCAGTAATGTTAAAAATGATGCTTGAACATTGAGCCTGGCACGGCGGCCACATAAACCACACACACACACACACATTTGTACTTTTACTTGTGAGGATCCTCAGAATTACGTGTTCTTCAAACCATAACTTTAACTGTCACAACTTCAATTCTAACTTGAACTCTAAAGCCAATTCTTAACTCTTATACTGCCCCCCCAAATTGAGGAGAAGCCTCTCAATGTTACTCTCATCGATACAAAAACATACGCATCTTCAAGGACTGCCCTTGCACCAAGCCTGCAGACAGGAACATATTTTGGAAGGGGGTTGGGTAAAAAAGGCAACCTACAGGCCTAATTTGTTGTTGCTATAATGCTCTATTCATAATAACATTAGTTTTGATTGTTACTCACTTTTGTTAAAGGGGACGTATCATGCTTTTTGTGATTTCTGTTATTTTTATGCTGTTATGATGTCGGATGTCTATGTTAAACATGGTCAAATGTCCAAAATATGAGGTGAACTTATGTAAAAATGTTACCTCTATTTGTACTTGTGTATGATAATCAAATTTAGTCAAGTTTAATTATAGCAAAGGCTACCTGGTCATTCATTTTGTTTTATAGGTTTGACATCTATCAATCACAACAAAGACCATTGAGACATATTGCTGGTGACAAGCTTGACTTCTGTCCATGATGACAGTTTCATGTGAGCAATGGTAATAGAGAGAAACTCAGATACAAGGGCATGTCCAAATCCAAGAGCTACCTGGCCGGAGACCGACTTCCCAAAGTCGCTTGAGGGGTGTACAACGATGAAAACATGACACAAATCAACTGTTCCACCTCCTACATCCAGTCATGATCTGAATACACATCATGCTCCTTCAGTTGTACCTGTCAGCCCCACCTGTGCTGTATCCTCTGCCATCCACTAATGTCATTACATACTGTTCAGGTTCACGACTAATCACATTATATCCTGTGTCTCACGCTGTCAGAGAGGTGGGGGTACATGAGATCTGGCAGGCTCACTTAAACATGGGACATGTGCAAAGGCAGATTAAGACACTGATTTAAAAATTCCTGCTGATCAAGTGGCTATTAGTAATTCACAAGCTGTTTCTCCAATTTGTCATGAAGCACTTTGCTGTGGGAGAGTGTAGCTCAGAGACAGCTTTGTATAGCTGCTATGTTTCAACCAACTGAATCACTCACTAGATAGTAGGGATGTGCCTGAATACAAATACATTATTCGGCAAAGCACAAATAGTGGGAGGGGGTTTACTAATATTTGTTTCATACAAATATTTTTAAAGATATTTTTTAGTTAGAGGTCTGCAAACACTTTAATTTTCTAAAATTAAAAGCGTAATAAAAGCAAAAACAGGATTTTTAAGCCTCTTTCCACTTTTATTCGAATACAAATACAAATAATTTTGTTGCCTCAACAAATACAGATACAAATACAAATACTGGACTCTCTGCACATCCCTACTAGATAGCATGACTGCAGTTGGCTTGTTGTTGACTTTTTGATGCATGTTGTATTTTTACAAGTTTTAATATGGTTTTCAAATCTTTGAAATGAAGTGTTGCTTTGCTGAGAGTTTGTGAATTCATGATTGATTTTTTTGCATTTAACTGGGGAAATAAATTTCTTGCCTGAAAACTGTATTCAAGTTCATATTGGTACTCCATATCTACATCCAAAATATACATCCAAAATATACTTCCAAAAAGGTGCACAAAACATACAGAGGATAATGCGGACAACACGACAAAACAGATGAATAAACAAGTCCCTGAGAGGCTTATGCAAAAAAAAATCATTTTCAATCATTTTATAAATACTCAATGAGTAAAATTAAACAATTACAATAAATTCTTAGCAAAAAAGATACAACCGTTCACAGTTCTGAACTGAATCTGTAAGATCTGATACTATGAGCTGATAGTACCCAAAACTTTTAGTAAGTACAGTTTATTGAGTTCTGTTAAAAGGTGTACCTCAGCAACTTTGTATTGCACTTGTGTAAAGTTGTGGGAGTTGTTAAAGAGAAGTGTTCAAAATTGAAGCAGCAGAGGCCAAGACACCTTAACTTTTAGTCAATAGTATGGGTCAAAACTCCAAACACACTGGATCCTACACTTCCCATAGCATCTCTTGTTTGACCCTCTCTGTCTGGTAAACTCCAATACCTTTCAAAACCCGACACATCCAGTTTGTAACGCAAGCTTTCTGTTTGATGACCCCTGATAAAATCGGGGTCATTCTCTCAGACTTTACAAAACTCCTCCAGAACCACAGAAAACATTACTGTTTTCAAAGGTCAGTTAATATTCCATATTACACTTAATCTAAAATTATTGGAGTGCCCCTTTAAGTTATTAGCCACAGTACAATGACTGAGTTTGTGTTAGTTCCTTCCACATAAGATATCAACAGCTGCTGCGAATCCTGTCCACGTCCATTTTTCAGTTCATTTGTAAATCCATTATGTGATTCCCTATCTCTTCCTGCGGGATCCGGGGAATTGAAGCAGTGCTGGACAATATCAGACAGGAATGAATGTGTGAAGTGATACGGGCAGTGATGACAGAAGGTGAGAAGAGAGGAGCAGAGAAGGACTAATAGTTTGTCGCTCTACCCTGCATGACAGATGCTTTCATACTGTTTGCGTTCGTCTTCGGCTAATGACAATTGGGACCGAGAGCTGCAAGGGGATTTTGGATGTTTCAGGGCATGCACTGACAGTAGGTGTGCACCATGCATACAGAATTTAGGAAAATAAGACTTGTTCTCATATCAATAGAAGCTGTCAAATGTTAGATTTCTCTCATATTACAAATCAGCTGTTTTGTTTTGTTTTTTTCTTAAATTGAATTGAAGTTGAATTCCTCTCAACACTTCTAAGATCCAAATGTCAGGACACATTTAAATCAGCAGTGTTTTCAACACTAAGAGAGAGCACTTCTCCTACAGACCAATTATGTGAGCTGCTGTAGATTTGACAGCGTCCACAAGCCTGTTATTGCCCTGCCTTAAATATTACATCACATATTGTACTTAAGAGAGCAGGTAGGAATGAGAGAGGCAGATATCCAGACACAGTAACACAAGTTTTAGGGTAAAATACTTAAATATTTTATATTTTTAACTTTAATTATCTCAGATCACCTCCTTTAGGATTTGATTAGTAAATGGTGGCTCTTAATGCAGTAAGAGAGCTTTAGCAGACTTTAGGGAGAAATTAGCTATTCTTTAATCAGAAATAAATGTGCTCATCTGTTGGTATCTTTGGTAACTTGATAGTAAAACGGGGGAAAGTTATAGGTTAGGGAAGTAAACAATTAACTGGAGAAAACAGCTTTACTCTCTCAGTTTGCCCGCATAGAATCAGTCCCTAATCTGTTTAACAACACTTGGAGTATCCAGGTTTCCAAACCCCATAAAACATGATGGTTGGTTAAGAGGTGCAGGCAGGAAAAATACTGAAATGATTAGTTAAAATTAGTCAACAATTTGGATAACTGATCTTTTATGTAATTCCCTTGTTCCAGCTTCTCAAATGTGAGATGTTGCTGCTTGTCTCTGTTCTATAACACTGCAAATTGAATTTGAGTTTTGTGGGTTTCAGACAAAACGTGCAGTTAGGGTTAGGGGTTGGGGTTAGGGTTAGGGTTAGAGTTAGATTTTTTACTAAAGATCCATATAATTAATTGATCAATTTTTAAAAAGTAGATTACTTGAGGATGTCCTGGTGGAATAGGATATTTAAGATCTCATTTGGAGTCTGACCGGTGAATCGTCTGGTAAGGACTTTAAATATATAAATATACAAACTATGGCCTTCCTGTTTAACCTACAGACGGTTAACAAATTAAAAGACAAACCAACCTAAAGTCACCACGTGCCACCAGAACAGTTTTAATGTTCCTTGGCATTGATTCTATAGAGGGATGAACACCATTCTTCCAAAAGATATTCCCTCATTTGGTGTTTTGATGATGGTGGTGGAGAGCGCTGTCTAACACGTCAGTCCAGAATCTCCCATAGATGTTCAACTGGGCTGAGACTGACATTTTCATACTCATCAAACCATTCAGTGACCCCTCGTGCCCTATGGATGGGAGCATTGTCATCCTTGAAGAGACTACTCCCATCAGGATAGAAATGTTTCATCATAGGATAGGTGATCACTCAGAACAACTTTGTTTTGATTTGCAGTGACCCTTCCCTCTAAAGGGACAAGTGGACCTAAAACATGCCAGCAAAATGTCCCCCACAGCATAACAGAGCCCCCAAATCCACTCACTGTAGGGGTCAAGCATTCAGGTCTGAACCGGTTCTTCCTTTAATTTGTCACCCATCTGTAGCTAGCTAAAGAGTTTATTAAAGACTGTATTTCATGTATTTCAAAGGCACATATAGACAGGAGGAAATATGTCTGCAGACACAGAGAAACAGAGAAAGGGAGTGCCAAAACGAATTCACTGGAGATATTAACATACATTGTTGTTCGAGCTTCCCCTGCTCGAGCTAAATTGAGAGCACAGAAGTTTCTATGTCACATAAGCTGCAATTTCACTTCACAGCACAAACATACTAAATACTGTACATAAGCCACTGGTGACAGAGTACTGACACAATATAGTCAAGCAGGAGTTCAAATGATCCAGAAACATAAAGCACCATCATGCACACATGCCACTGCACAATAATGAAGCACTTCTTTCAGGAGTTGCATCCAACCTTTGAAGTGTGAACAGACTCTCTGCTGTAAAAAACAGCAGCTCATTTCCACTGTAACACCTGGCAGAGGTGCTACACTGTCTGAATATACCCAACTGCACTCAGTGACTTCATGCATAATGGAAAATTTATGGACATTATGTAGGTTGGCTAAATATATGAGTGGGTGGAAGATTTTTTTTTTTTTTCTGAATGTCCTTAGTGTTCTACATGTCATGTTTACCGTACATCACGTCTGTAAAACTGAGGTAATATAAATATTCATGTAGCCTAATCACAAAGACAGAAAAAACACATTAATTCTCTGTCATCATTTTTTTATTCTTCCTGCAAAGACTCTTCAACTAGACAGAGCCTCTTCCCAGTCTTTACCCTAAGCTAATGAGCTGCTGGCTTTATCCTCATATATAGCATAGACACATGAAAGTGGTATCATCTAACCAAGGGCGTCATGCAGGGGGCACATCTTTCTTTGCAAAAACTCTCCTTATGTCCTAAATTTTGCTACCAATAATTGAAAAGGACAACAAGCTAGCACGAATGAATACTAGTTAATTATTTGTGGGTTATAGATAAAACAACTGATGCTAATATCACTTTAAATAGGAAAATTCTTAATCTCCAAGTAATTTACAAATTCATTAAAGTCATACTGTTTTAGGGTGTGAGCTGAGATTGCATATTCATGACTCACATTGCCGTTAACAAAATCACATTTGGCATTGATTCTACATGATTTCCACAGCCGTTTTTTTAATAATGGCTAATTAAAACACTTACTGTGAAAATGGAATTTAATCATCAACTTTTGTGAAAAAGGGACTTTTTTTCATTCCCCCTTTACCAGATGTTTTACTCCCGAAAAGTTTCCAACAAGAAGAATCAAAGCACATGACCATGATGTTCAGGTTCAGTCAGACACGGTTAAGGTCTGTCACTTAGGTTATGAAAAAAAACATCTTGTTTCTGTCCCACAACTCTTCCTTGGCTTACTTCTGTGTTTTCTTTTTTTATTCAGCTTTTTGTTGATCCTACAGTATGTCTGCTTTTGAAAGCTGCCACCCAGTTATCCTCCTTCTACTACAGACATTTCCATTTCAAAAGCTTTATAACTTGCTTTTCATTAACATAAAGCAGGATTTACTCACTCATAACTGTTCACTCATGCAGACAAAAAGATGAAACACAGAACATAGCAGAAAAAAAAAGAACCAAACTTTCAAGGTTTCCTCAAAGTTCAGACAGCTTTTACTTTTTTCTTTTGAGTATTCGATGGGAGGTCATCACCGGGTCATGTGTTAACAACTGGTGATACATCCGTCTGTCTCCACAATGCTGCACTCTGTGGGTGTTGATTCTGGATGCCACAATAGTAGTGTCAATCTTTCACTGCTGTGGCTTATCAAGTGCATTGATACAAGAGTTGTGTTGCGGTGTGTAGTAAAACTAGTGCGGCAGAAGCTTGTGGGACAGACCTTTCCTGAGGGAGGTGTGAGTTTTTAGTGTGTGTCTATGTGTGTGTGTGTGTCTCTCTCTTTTGTGTCTGTCTCCCTTTAATGATGATGGCTGTATGAGGTTTTTTTCTGTAGGTGTGTCTGTGTCAATGTGTAGCTGAATATGCTGCTGTTGCTGTGTGTGTATATATGTCTGTGTATGTGTGTGTGTGTGTAGCGTAGTGTGTGCCACCAGTGTGCTTGATCAGCAGTCCTGCTGCTATCCCATTAACTCTTCTGCCGCAGGGCATGCTGGTGTAACCCAAAGGACCCTGGGTAACAGCAGGACCCAGTGAAGTCATTTCCATTCAACCGCCTCACTCCTACTGGCCCACTGCTGCGCCACTGTGTGTGTGTGTGTGTAGAAGAGAGAGATTGGATAGACATTACCATAAACAGGTAGATGAATCTACAGTATACACCTCATTAAATGATTGATTGATTGGGGAAAGGGAGAGTAGAGGCATGTACAGACACAACCGAAACACTGCTGGACACAGGAAAAAATAACCGGCCACTGAAAACAAAATATGCAAATATTGTAAACTTCACTTTTTATATCTCTCTTTTCCAAAATAGTAGTTCAGAGAAATGATTATAGTATCAGGTTAACTTACATTTGTTATTCAGATTTTTACTGGAAACATTCATGAGTAAAAATAATGGTTTAAGCCAAAAAGTATGACTATGAAAATATATCTGTTATGCTCATGCCCATAGTAGACTGCTGAACAAAAGTTTTCAAACTAAATGCATAAAATAAAACGTTAACCTAGTTATCCTTGAATTTATCTATTTTTCCAAGTTATATTTTGTTTTTTTTTCCAAATTAGGTCTCCACACCCAGTATGTCTGCTAAAAATACAAACCACTGCACTACATTTATTTGGCTGGAAGACACCTTTAGACAAAGTGACGTACATTTCCCCCCCAACCACATACGCCAGGAGCAATATGGAGCACAATGTCTTGATTAAGGACACTTTGACCTGTGGATCAATCCACCAACCCTACAATCAATGGCCAATCTCCTCTACCACCTGACCTATAGTTGTTACATTGTCCTTAAATCTGTCTGCTTTTACACTACAATGATCCAAGTGCATCATTTGTATGTATGCAAAAAGAAGCAGCTATGGATTTGAGTGTTCAGTGATACTTTAGCTATGACTATCGAACACATTTTGCTCCTTTTTTATTGCTTTTCATTTGACATGGTTTTACCTGCAGCTCATACTGCCAGAACAATATGATCATCTGCCTACAGTCTGGGATTTAAACAGGCATGTACAGCATGAGTGCAAAACAGTATTAATGTGCTGCTAGAGGAAGAAGAAAGAAAGAAAGAATCATAAGCACTAAAAGCCAAGAGGGGGGCTGATCTAATACCCTGATCAATTTGATTAGGCTGATAATAAATAATTAATATGATTCATCCACAACAATTGGGTCTATGTGAGAGCAACTTGAAACAGATTGAGGTTCCTGAGCCACTCATTCGAACATGTTGAATTTTATTCCCTTCTGTTTAAAACGATTGTCTTTGGCTACAGACTGATTCGTATGAGTATGTGTAATGATTGAGAAGGTGCACTTCAGTACATTCTGTATTATTCTACAAAGAGAAAGAGGAATAACCTTTGTTTCCATGAGAACAATTGATATGCTCACATGTGAATGATGAAACATGCTTTCTAAAATACAGTTGCTTAAGGCCCTTCAATGAAACTGTACCTGTGTGAGCTGTTAAACTCTGGCTGTGTCCAAAATCTCTCCCTATTTATTATACAGTACACTATATTTATAGGGCACTACACTTACCCTAAACCCCCGCCAGACATCTGCAACAAACACCCAGAAAAGAAGTCTGCTCCAGCTCTCAGTTCTTCCAAATCACAGTTTAAGACTTTTCTACACTGTGTTTTCAAATGTGGGGCTTTTTATTCATATCTCACACCACTCTGTAGCCAGAGGCAGTTTCTCTTGGAGGCCAAAGAAAGCTTGGCCTCCCCATAAATATATTCTAATAAAGAAAACAAAATTTATTATTCCCATGTATGTGTCTTTTTTTTCTGATTTTTTGCCAATCCTTGTTATCAAAACATCATATTTTTCTTCTTTAGCTGGTGTAATGAGTGAAACGGCCGCCCCTCGGCTGTGTGTATTACAATGTGTAGTTGATGTCCTCTGCTCTGAAATGCTACCATCACTCGAAGAAGGCCACTGAATGGTCAATTCATTGTTAAAAAGCAAAAAAACAAACAAAAAAAAAAACAAGAGAGGACAGGTTGAACCCCTGTTTTCCTTTTCCTCACCAATCAAACACTGGTGAGACCAGTTGACAAGGTAGCAGAATGGATGGACACGGGGACCTCTAGTTCCTTGTAAAAAATGACTTTATTAAGCTTTCTTTTGAGCTACAACTGAAGATAAAAACAGAACAGGAGGCCTAACCTGAAGTTGGACCTGACTCAGGGGAGAGCTAAAGGAAAAGCCAGGTCTTTTTGTGATAGGACCCGTGCAAGAACGGAGCGGCTAACAGGAAGTACAAAGCTAAACTGGCTTTTCTGATGGCCGTTCCTCATGCTTGACCGGTCAAGCTGCTCCTTGAACAACCCAAGGAGCACAATGTTTGTTCATCTGGCAAACCTCTCTTACATCAGTAAGTTATATTTGTCTTTCCATCTAATGTTTTAGTCGTTGTTGTTTTGCAAAAGATTATATACATAGTTTTATATATCAGCTGGGGAGCATGATCACTTAGTTGTTGTCTTAATTACTTCACTTTGATACCTCACAAACATGGCAATCAATCTTATCATGTGCAGTTTGTAATGTGTGTATTAGTGCCACCTTTTGGGCTATTAGCAGTCTTAGCATTACAGCAACATACTGCAGTAGCACTGTGTCTGAAAACTTTCAGCTACGCTATCTGTTTTTTCTTTAGATGATGAGAAGAAACTCAGAGGCAGCATCACGTTTTAGACCTGGTGTGTGATTGTTTGTGCATCTTTCAGAGCCACGGCATTGTTGTTTCTTGCTGATTGCAGTTATATTGTTGGATACGTCCATCTCATAGGGGTATTCACATAATCCCTCTGTTACTAATAACCAGTGTTTATGGCCGTGAGAAGTTTGCACGTGTTGTTGTACAGTATGTGGAGAGAAAATAAATTGTACCTTGTGTTGTTTTGCAGTTCACAAAAGCCTTGTAAATGCCGTTTTTCCCGACGAATGGGATGTAAGTGTGAATGAGGAGCATTATCCAAGTAATGGCGCTCGTTCTTTCTGGTTTGTGAAAGCAAGTGACCATGATATCTCCATGTGATCATATGAACATTTAACCTCCAATACGATGGCTTCTGTGGTAATATTTGCCCACACACTGCTACTGACTGTAGCCGCACTGCAGTTTTTATTGTCCTGTTTTATCTGCCTTATATTTAAGCTCATTTTTATTTTCTATTTAACTCTTTTACATTCTATTTAAAAGTGTATTTTTCAAATGGTTGTTTATATTCTGTCCTAATGCCTTTTATGTCTTATGTAAAGCACTCTTAAATGCCTTGTTGTTGAAAGGTGCTGTACAAATAAAGAAGCCAACTGACTTTTGGTCATTTAACCAAACACCACAGCTGTGATTTATTTGGAAAACGAGGCACAAACAGGAGGAACATACCAAGGTGTCTTAATCATGGGGGATGCACATTCACAAGGATTTTCAACATTATACATAGTTTTAAGTTTTTGGTTGCATTTCAAGCAGTGTACTCAGTAGCTTCACCATAAAATAATAAAATGTAAGTAAGACATATGTGTTTCATTTTTATTTGCTATAATTACTAATATGAAATGGTATAATGAGCTAATCTCAATCATGTATCCATCAGTCTACAAGCAGTCCAGCTCTCATATTGTATTTTCAAGCCCACATAAGGATCTTAACAATACTTTGACATCTCAATAAAGTTTTCTGAGCCGCTACATCTCGCAACAGCCGTGCTTTCTGAAATCTTCACAATACGAGTTGTTGACTCCTATTCAGCGCCGATGTGTGATACAGTCAGTTTTCTGTTCCACAAGACAACCTTGTCTGATTTTGTTGTCAGTCCAGCTCTGCTAGACCTTTTTCAATCAGTTCTTGCCAGTATCTAGATGCCTTCTGATAGTGTAAGCCACAGTGCTCAAAGGTAATTTAAGTTTTTTTGGCAATATCTCTGAAAGACAGTCTTTCATGCTTCAAAGAAATAATAGCTTGCCTTTTGTCTGTCATGAGTTGACATTTGACTTGCTTTTGATGCCTGCTGAGGATTCCACTGAAGTCTGAATCTTTTTACTCAAGGACCAAATAATCTGTGCACTCTTACATCCTACAGTAGATGCTAATTAGTGCCCTCAGGTGCTCTGAAAAGATCACATGTAGACATCATAGGCATCAGTTGATAAATACAAGTCGGTACTGTATAGAGTGTCATAGAGCAACATTGTTTCTTTGAAATTATGTTTATACACTACTAAATTGTTTTCACATTGTATTGTGGTGGCAAACATAATCGCAGGCTATGTTATGTTCAAAGACAAAATGTTTTAGAATGAATTAAGGGCTAAATTTATTATTATCACTCTGAAGTGAATTTTATGAAGTCTAATTTTAAGTTGCCTTTTTAACATGTAGCTGGTGATAACAGATGGAAATTAAGTTTTAAGGGCTCATTTACAGATCTTTTTTTTAATTGTCCAAAATTATTATTATTATTATTATTGTTGTTGATCAGTGAGCATTGTTCCTGTCAAATAAATGAATAAATCAAACAATAATCAGGACCAGAGGCTGAGGCTCACGTCCTGAGTCCCACGTGTGGTTAGGTTTATGCAACTTTGATTAAGGTTAGTGAAAGTTTAGAAAATGATAATAAACATGATGTGCTTATAAGTAATTGCAGCCTTTTTCTGTATTCTGTCATTGTTTTCCGTATTCCCCAACCTTAACCAAGTGCTGCCAGTGCATAAACATAACCATAAAAATGTTCAATATTCCTCTAGTTACTAACAGATGGTAATGTACTGCAGGAATCAGATATTTTGGTGAAAAAATAGATGAATAAATAAGTAAATAAATTAATATGATGTCACTCAACATTTTTTAATGTTGAGAGAAAACATCATTCAGCCAGCATTACGTTTCCTGTAAAACACATTTTCTGTTGTTATTTAGTCGTATATAAACATATTTTTTTAGGAGACAGGGTTGCAGGGTGTTGAAAAACTGGCAGTATAAATATTCTGCATCACAAATATTAATGATTAGGCATTGGCATCACTTTTTCACATGATATAAACCTCTCACTGCCACGCTTATTCTTTAATATTAAGATATGAAATGCAAAAATTACTAATTTAATATTTTATTTACCAATATTCATGAGGATTTGACATTTGTCAGAGTAGGATTGAAACAATATGCTTAGGCAGAAATAGGTGTAGCCTATACTAAATGTGTCTTGAATGAAGTAATGCCACACCTCATGATAAGTTAAGTTGTAAACCAAAATCAATTAGTGCGAGACCTGCACATGTCAGTCCTACAAGACCTACAGTACAGGTGGGTAAGCTAGATGTTTGCATATGGTTGGTTGACATTGGTATGCTGCAACACCACTGTTGACTTCCCATCTCAGGTATTTTGGCCCTCGGGGCTTCAATCTAGATCCTGCAGTGTGACTGAAGTGTAGATGGACAGCAGACCCAAATATTCACACATACAAGGGTATATGCTCAGAAAATAAATAAATAAATAAACAATACAGCAGTTTTTTTTTTGTTGTTTTTTTCTGCAACACATTTCGGAGCATGTGATGAGCAAGTAGCCTCACAGATATCAGTGCAAAAATAAATAAATAAATAATGGAGGTATACTATAATTTTGGTTTAGATTTCTGTACAGTGAATACAGGCTGTTTTCAGTAAGTCAGACTTATTTTCAGGAAATTAAAACCCACAAAGAAGAAAGCAATTTGCTTTGAGTAAAATTACCAAAGAAACATAGCCTTGTTTCTTTTATGGCAGCTCATTTGTTCCCTTTAAACTGTGATTAATTATTTTGATTTCATAAAAATAAAGAAACAACAGTATATATTTTGAAAAACGATATAACTGTTTAATTTAATATTAAACTAATAATCCAACTGATAATACGATTCGCTCATCATCATGGTGCAGTGAGTGATCATTTACTGATGACAGATAGTGCAGGTTACCCAGCAGCAGGTCGAGCTTTATACAATCTTTCTCTCTTCTTACATCTTCATCATTTATCTCTCTTATTCACAACAGTTTGGTGTAATTGGGTCAGACCTAATTACTCAACTGTCCTTTGGCTCAGGTTAAATTGGGTGTAATTAGCCCCAGGTCACTTTCAGATTGGGTCTTTATTAATTTATGTACATCAGATTTGGGTAGCAGGGTTGTGGCTCCATTTCAGAATGGGTCAACCCTATGAAATGGTAAAAGCCTTCATATAGAGTCACTAAAACGTTTCACCTCACCACACAAAGAAATACGTCTTACTTCACTATATTGGCATTAGTGTAAAACTAAGACATAGATTTCTATTGTATTAAGTTCTATCTCACACAGGCTCCACCTTCTACCAGACTCTATGGGTAATACTCTGCTCCTCCCACTCCTATCCTTCTCACTTCAGCGATGGCGAATCTGCTCACTGATCTTACGTCTCCACGGATGGCGTTGCCATCTCGTTATTTCCTCATTGAGGAATAATGCCTCATGCTCACATACTGGCCGGGCAGAGGACGTTTTGTGTCTGCTTAGTGTCATCTCTGTCTCACACTGTGCTCGCTGGTACCGTTATTGACCATCCAGCACAGCTCACCTCTCCATCTGACGGTGTCCAAGTGTCAGCACTGTTTCCTGCTTATTTTGCCGCTATGCTTCACGAGACCGGCATACACAGCTTGTCTCTTGGTCTAATGATAGCGTGGCTGGCAGTGTTATTTCATCTTCAGAGAATAACGATTCAGGCCTGCGCACAAACCCTCAAGTTATTTCTGTGGAAAACAGAGAGAAAAACTGACACGCTGACACAACGTCTAACAGCCGACGTCGATGTGTTCACGGACCACATCATGAGCCAATCTTCCGTTTATGGAAGTTTTTCGGCAGGCGGGGCCAAATCAGACTACGACAGCCTTCTGTTAACGGAGTGGATGGACAAAACACTGAGACTGGGTTATTTACTCCACTTCTGTCATGTTCCTCCTCCATTCTTTCCATTCAAGGAGATGAATTTATTCAAGAAGAGATAGATTCTCTCTTTTGGATCTCATCCAAAATGGTTCACATCCTGAACCAGTGCATCGTCCGACAGAGGTTCTGCATGCTAACCATCAGGAGATTGCTGGAACTGGTTCAACCAGGGCCATTCTGTTGGAATCCAGATGGATGGCCCCACAGCAGGCAGTCATGCATTTACTCCTGGTATTAAAATGCGTTCTCGTTTTCTCAATCCTGCCTGCATTGTAATCAGATCTCAATATGCAAATTAGCTTGGTGAAGCTGGCGGACTTGTCAACAATCACAGTAGTGCATCACCTGGCTGAGATCCAATCACAATTCGAGCATGAGTGCCTCCAGATGTGGTCAGGCTGATCCGATCATATTCCAATCCAGTATTCCCCTTATAATTGTACAGCGAGAACCCCCGCCAGGCCAACAAATATTTTTTTTAATGCCAAAAATAACACCAAATATCCATTCATTCAGAAATCAATAGCATTTTGGAGCCTCTGTGCAGTACTGTTCTGAAAAGTGAGTTGACTTCTGTGTTGTTGCCTGGGAAATTTGAGGAATTTGGGCAGTGCGTAGTATGTATGTATAGTGGGTGAGTGAGTGGTTGAGTGAGAGAGCAAGCATCCGAAAAGTGACCATGAATGTGAGCAGAGCAGAGGAAAAGGTCAGCAGTAAGTTGTCAATCTGGCAGTAAATGCACAGTACAGATTACAGTGTGTCAGTTAATAAATGCTGCAGCTTGTCACGACCAAGTGTTGTTTCCCCAAGTGCTGGAAAAGTGAAGGGGTTAGCTCCAAAGTTAGCAGCAATGGGTTAGCCTAACCTGAAAACATTAAACAGAGAAACAGTGCACTGCCCCCCCGCCAGGCCAAAACAGTCAACCTAGGGGAAACGCTGCAAACACAATGTATTCTGAGTGTATTTACGTCTGCATTAACATGAGTTTTTCCTTATCCAGATAACGTATTGAGATACAGATCACATTTTAATGCCAGGTGTAAATGTGTCAAAAAAAACATGGGCAGCGAGAACACATTCAGATCCATGTGAATAAAACAAGGTGAAAATTCATTTTATGCTCAGTCCAAACATACCTTAAAAAATCGTGCTGGAGTTTTCTTCCACGGCAGCTGATTATCTCTTGCCAGGAGACAGGGGCCTCTGTGAAAAGATCTGGTTATGTTTAGACAAGTAAATTACATGGTTACGGTTAGACAAAGATCACCTGGGTAGAAGAAACTAACAATGACTCTCAGTAGGACACTGTAGGCGAACACAATGTGTCAAAGTCTGACACTGCAGTAAACCATCCGCCTCCACCACCTCCCCAAAAGGTTTTGCCTCTGTTTATCACCACGCTACCTACCTCTTCCTTTTCACTGAAGGAGTGTCATTATTTGCACAGCCACACAAAAATGTCAAGAAAAGGTAAACATAGGTCATTCAAATGTTTGAACAAACAACCAATGTGTTTTTTTTTTCTGTTGAGGAAAGTTTCTTCTGTTTAGCCCTACAAGGTATATACAGTTTGTCTGCAAGGATGAGAGAGAACTAAAGAAAGATTTTTGAAAGGGTTTGCTCTCTCGCTGTCAAGTCTCTCACGCACACACTGACGTCAACATCGAAAACCAGTTCTTTTGGGTCAGGGGCAGGCTCTGAATCCATTTTCACATAAACAGTAATTGAAAAAATGAAATGTCTGAGGATTGTGAATGTAGCTGTGGGCCGAATAAAACAAGTCCTTATTTAGGAAAATCTCTAAAATTAAGGCATTTCTGTCTACCAATAACATTGAAACAGTCATTTATGCTTTCATTTCACTGACTCCCTTTTTTCAACTCCCTTTTCTCCGTCTACAGCAAAAAGTCTCTCTCCTCTCTACAATTAAACCAAAATGCAGCTGCCAGGATTTTAACAGGTAAAAGAAAACAAGAGCACATTTCACCTATCCTTTCTTCTTTGCAATGGATGCCTTGCTCAAACTATATCTCTTGCCTTTTAACTCCCCATGTGCCTGAGGTCCTCAAATGCTGCTCTCCTGGTGGTTCCTAAATCAGACAAAAAAACAAAAGTGACATAGCGTTTGCCATTAGGGCTCCCAGATTTTGGAACAACCTGATGGTTCAGTCTACGTCTTCATTTAAGTCTCTTCTTAAAATGCACTTTTATAGTCTTTTATATCTTTCCTATGATCCTTCTATCTTACCTTTCTAACACCATTTGTTTTATTGTTTTATTTTTTATTACGTTTTATTACTGTGTTATATCTTTTATTGCGTTATTTTATTAACTATTTTATTGTTGGCGTTATTGCTTTTATTGCTTTTATTGTATTTATGATTAACACTTTCATGATTTCTGTTTTTTGTTGTTTTTACCCTGTGAAGCACCTTGTAAACCTTGTTTTGGAAAGGTGCCATATACATAAATCTTATAGTTGTTATTATAATATTATTATTATTATTATTTCTCAAACAGCAATATTAGTGTATTTGGAAGTCTCCGGGGTAAAGGTTATCAGCAAATCCTCATGCAGTACAGGAAGATGATAGTCTACCCATGCTTTAAAAATCTCTAATACCTGATAGTAACCCATCCTCCTTTGAAAAGCAAGCACTGGATCTACTTTTTTTTTTTTTTAAACTGAAACACAAAGAGGATGAGTGTTTCAGACTCGTGATGTGACTCTAGATTCAAGATGTGTTCTTCTAATCCTTCATGCTGTGTGTACTTCCTGATGATAAACGACCTATTCAAAACACCAAATAATGTGGAATGACTATAAAATCGTTCTCTGGTCTAAAATGTTTCCACTTTTAAGCTGAAAGCAGGAAAAGAAGAAGGTCAGACAGAAGCAAAAACAGATCATAGTAGTGTACAAAATGAAATAAACCATTTAGGGAAAGACAGGAAGTAGTGTTTATGACAGGATGCCAAAAGAAATTAATGACATGTTTTGAAATTACGGTAATATTTCCACTGAAATCATAATGCCAAAAAACATACTTTAATTGTACCCCACACTAGGGGTGTGTCTGAATCCAAATACATTATTTAGTAAAGCACAAATAGTGGGGTTTTTTACAAACATTTATTTCATATAAATATTTTAAAAAATTATTTGTTTTCGGGAAGAAGAAAAAAAAACATGTCAAATACCAGCGTGCAGGTTGGTTACATCGCTATCTCAGTCTCTCTCTTCTGCTCCACTGTTAGGTGTAACAGCAGGTCTCAATGAGGGGAGTCACATCCACCTGCTACATCAGTGATTCCCAACCAGGGGTACTTGTACCCCTGGGGCTACCTCTGTTGTTGCCAGGGGGTACGTGGAGAGATTCTAGAGTAGCTCAACTAATTTAAAAAACTTGAATTAATGATTTGATTAAAAAATACATTTGCATATTAAGTCAGCCATAACAATTAATTTAGGTGTTATTGCAATTAAGAATGCGTTACAACTAGTTAGCAAGCGAGCAGAGGAGATTAAATTGTTAGCTAAAGGTAATGGATAAATGGTTGGAACGTTCAGCTTTTACCACTCTGTGTGGTTGTAGTTTGAATGCAAACTTGACCAAACCAAACTAAACATTGACAGCTCAGTTGTATAAAAATATTGTAGCATCCACTATTATATCCACTTTTATATGATTAATAATTAAGTGGTGTTGATGAAGGGGCTGGAGTGAAGGGGTTGTGGATATTTCTGAGCGATGGTCAACACTTCAGTGGAGAGAAGCACACAGGAGGCTTTGATGTCTGAGGGCTGAAGATGTTTATTGAAGTTACTTGATCAAGGAGAACCGTAAACAGCGAACATCCAAGTCGGTGTAACTCAAATGCTGTCTCTTCTCGTTCTGTCTTCTGAAAGTCTGAGTGTTAGTCGTTAACCCAAGCAGATCAGCCTACAATATGAAAAATTAGTCTAATTGGTTCACTAGTTTCTAAACAAAGGACTGCACTTTACCTGTGACATCTGAAGTCACGTTGCATTGAGCCTCAGGTCATTGTCAACACATTTTGGTTACACATTCCACCTATCTGTGTTGTCTAGAAGGGTCCTCTCTGGCCTTGGCTTACCATGGCAATGCTGATATACTCTTTATCAGAGAGGTTTCTGCTTTCACCAAAACATCACAGACAGCTGAAGTCTCAAGGAGAGATTAAGGATTACAGTGTGACCTCAAGGCTTCGTTTTGACCCAATTTGTCACTCAATTTGTAACCCCTAAAGATGGAAAATTCCATAACAGGTACTTCGGTTCATCAGACTGGGCTGTGGGGGTATGTCTTACAAAAAAGGTTGGGAAACACTATGCTAAATGACACACATTTCCTAATTTGGACATCACTCCGGGAGTTGGGGGTGTTCCCCAGAAATAAAGCTGAGCTCCTGCACAAGCAAAGTGCTTACAATGGACTCTCCATAACCTGTTGGTCCACTTCTCCTTTCCACAAAGTTAGGTTGTAAAAAATAGGCAATAAATGAAAAGTGCAAAGCACGAATCGCCTTTGAAGTTCTTTTCTATGTGTTACATGCTGTGCTGTCTCTATGTCATGGGTGTATAAATCAGTAGAAGTCTGTCTGTGCATTGGCAACGCATTTGGTATAGCTCAGTAGTATGTGCAGTTGTCTATGATCTGAAAGACTGAAGTTCGAGACCCGGTGTGGACCTCCTTCCTAAGATTAAAAGTGTAATAAGAACAAAAAGCTGGATTTTTATGCCTATTTCCACTTTTATTCGAATACAAATATAAATAATTTTCTGCGTCAACAAATATAGATACAAACACAAATACTGGGCTCTCTGCACATCCTTACCCTACACAGAAATTTCCATTTATATTGAACCCATTTGCACCTCACAATTCACATCCAGTTCAAATATTTAGTGCTAATGCAGGAATAGTGTGTCCTTTATGTTGTAAAGTAGAAAGTAAGAGTGTGGAGATCAGAGTGCTGGATGGGCAGGAGACTAGAGTTAATGTTCCATCACAGACCTGAGATTAATGTTGTCTTTTTAAAGGTAACCACAAACAAATTCCCTTACCATAACCACATGGCAGTAACAGATATTTTAATTTTATCCAGTGTGTTTGCAGAATCATCAAATACCAGCATTATTTTCTGATGTCAGGGTTGCACATCTAGATCCATATGGAGAAGTTAAAAAGACTTATGCTATAGCCCCTAGGTTCTGGCAGGTATCTGGTAACATCACATCAGGACACAGTTCAGGCGAGACTGTCCTCCAAAGAAAAAACGACACAGTAGATTGTAATGTCAGTCGCCCAAAAACGACATATAGTCAGTTTCAGAGTGATAGGTGCCATCAACTAGTTGTAGTAATTATGACCCAGAGCAGTGACACAATTCAGAAGATATACATGCAACATTTGTTAACAAATTACCACATTCAGAGGAGGAGTCATGGATGGGGGCACTAACCCAGTAATGGACATTGCCACAGGACACCACTTTTTCATTTCCTGTTTCCAACCCTGGGTGTCACATCCCTGATCTCGAGTTTTTTAAAAACCATAACTATGATTGTCCCCTAACCTCAACCTCATAGTTACTACTGTAGTCATAATGACACCATGATCTTTCCCTAACTGTAACCAAGGGTTAGGTTTTGTGCCTAAACCTAACCAGATCTTAACCACAGTGTTGTCACATCATAAAACATGATTATGATTTTTTAACAGTGACTTGTGACGGTTTTGGAAATCACAAATTATGTTGTCCTGCTAATTACTGCTGATAGGGACACCAGATTAGAAAACACTCCTATGTGTTGTTCTGGAGTGCACACGGTCAAGCGACGTATTTGGTCGGTTGGACTTGTTGGTTCAGTCACTGTACTTGGACGGTGCTTATACATTGCTGACCCAAACAATGGTATTAATGGTAAACCACTTAAATGAACACACCAAGAAGACCGAAAACATACACTATAATAACATAGAACTATAATAGGAGATTAAAAGTGGATGATGGACTTGTTGGCACAAAGGCAAAAAAGCACTCGCCCACCCCTCACTAGCCGTGGTTATTGTGGCATTTAACCTACATATGGTGCACACAATGCTTAGATGCTGACTTACTTTATTTGCTCTGAAAGTTGTGTCCTCAACAACAAAGTTGTGGGGGCTCAACAGAAACACATTGTATTTGATGCAGGACTTGAACCCAGGAGACATATTCTTCACACAGATGATGCCGGTTAGCTAAGCAAGCAGGGACATGATGACAGACAAATACAACAAGACTAAATCCTCTGAAAGCACAGAAAAAGCACTTCTTGAGCTTTTTGACATGTCAGCTCTAAAGACCAAAGGCCAATCTCATCCCTGAAGAATTCAGTCACGGTGGATGGCAGAGCAGTCAAAGGTCATAAGTCTACAGACAGCTAGTGCTATATAATGACATAGCACTCCATGACTGACTTTGAAATGCCAAGCCATTGTTACAGCCTGTGTCTAACATTTCTCTGCTCTGTCAA
This sequence comes from Thunnus thynnus, assembly GCF_963924715.1. Classification (NCBI taxonomy): domain Eukaryota; kingdom Metazoa; phylum Chordata; class Actinopteri; order Scombriformes; family Scombridae; genus Thunnus; species Thunnus thynnus. Next base: position 23,801,039 of record NC_089530.1, read on the forward strand.
ACCTTGAATTTGTATTTCCATTCAGTGAGGGCTGCAGCAAGTGAAGAGACATCAGAAATTCAATTTTCAGTATATTTATTAAATATAAACATGGAATCAGGTGTGCAGGTACCTCCGGCAATGACAGCATATCCGCTTTCTCATCAAATCATTGGATATTTGGTTCTCAGCCCTGGCATCAGACAAGCCTTGTAGCTTAGTGTGTGACAGCGGGGAAAATATTGCCAAATGATGCTCTGAAATTACAAAATCATTTATCATCTCAGTGATGTTTTGAAACTCAACCGTGAACCCTTTGAAGCCAGGTGTGCGTAATGCTTATCAGAAAATAAAAGAAAACCAAGGGTGTAGTGCTTTAAATAAGTAGTCAAGAAGTGCCTGAGAAAACATCTTGAATTAATTTTCCTGACAATAGAATAGTGTCTTTCCTGTGTTAACAGCCTCTTTCTACCACAATGAGACACTATTGAAAGGTGTCGTTTTGTTTGTTCAAGTGACTCACTGCTATCAACTGTAGATGAATGTCAGCTAGCAAAAATTATTACATTCAGCTTACTGTATACTCACCACTCTACTGACATTATTGAGCCTGTACTCCCAAGAAAAATTACCCTATAGGTCGTAAATTCAGTTGCCAAAAACAACCTATAGTTACATGTTAGTGACAGATGTCATCTAGCGGCCATAGTAATTATGACCTGGAGAAGTGACGCGGTTCACATGACGTCTGTGTAAGGTGACTTGCTTATTAGGAGGAGGAAGGTTGGATGGATGGCTAGATAGTTTGTTAGATGGCAAAAAGTAGACTTAGGTGCAGGAGACCACTGTGTGTGTGTGTGCGCATGTTTGTGTGTTTGGTTTGGTATCTTTGCATCTCTATGTGTTACAGCATGTTTTCTAAATTGGTAATTCCCTGGAAGAGGTAGTGGACTGTCAGTCAGCTGTCAGTCTTAACATGAGGGGAATGCTGACTCTCTGCAGAGAGACACACTGCAGAACAAGACAGGTGTGGAGAAGATAGATTGAGTAATGGAGGTGGTAGAGAGAAATGATATTGAAAAAAGACAGGGCTCGGTTGGTAAGATATGATAAATATCAGGCAGTGATTTGTTTTTTTTTCTTTCATTAATAGTATGACGACCCTAAAAGCATAAATCCATTGACTGGCATTTAGCATCTGTGATTGGCCGTTGCCCATAGTTTTTGTGGTATGTGTTGCTCCGTTGGCACTATTTGAGCTTTACTGGTGACTTTTCATCTCATGGAGGATGTCGAATTGTGAAATCGAGAGATATTTGTCTCACCAGCTGTTCAATCAATGATTTCATTTTCATCTTTTATAGTCCAGTTTCAAATATTTTACCACCTACTCCTATTCTTCTTCAACAAGCAAAAGACCATGGGCTCACAATGCTTGTAAAAGCAAATGTTAACTCTAAACTACAGTGAAAGTCGAATGTTGAAATTTTTAATCAGACATACAGTGTTTCCAACGTGTATGCAAAACATACACTAAGAAAATTGTAGTGTAGTTTTTTGGTTCACCTTTGCAATGGTGGGCCTAATACTTTTCGTTTTTGGATCATTAATACAGAATACCGACTACTTCCTCATGTCATGCAGATTCAGAAATGTACATGCATGGTGGAGATAAGCCGGCTCAGCTGTAGTGTTTACGGTGTGTTCAAGCGTAACATTTATCAGAAGACATGAAACAACAAAAATAAATTAGTCTGCCTTGTTCTGAGCTAGTTCTTTGAAGACAGGCATTGTCAGGGCCAGGAGAAAAAGCATATTATTTTTCAGACTTTGGGATATGATGAGACAGTGCGGGATGAAAAGGCAGAGGGATTGGGATCCAAGGAACAGGTCATGAGATTTTGAATAAATGAACTCTGGGAATTAACTCTACTACACTGTTATGTGACACTTTAATGAAATTGAATTCAAAACTCTTAGTAGAACTGACAGGTAATGGCTGCAAAATACTTACCTTTAATGTGATGTAAATTGACAGATTGGAGTAGCGAAGAGAAGAGGAAGAAAGGTGGGGGTAGTGGAGTGAAATTGTTTAAAGATGTGTCTCTTCACCAGATTCAGCAAGGTGTGAGAGTGAGTCTATTAATTTTCACCTTGGGAGCCAGGCTTATGAACACATGTAGGATCAGCATCTAGTGACCCATTTTGGGTCTTGATTCATAAATTTAAGAAACTAGGGTGTAAGGAAGTGATTGAAGGTGCAAGATGAGAAACTCCTGTAATGAAGGAAAGGAAATAGCAAACAAGGTGGCAGTATTGGAGATAAAATTTAACACATTGTGAACCATGAATACGTTTCAATCAGAAGAGGCAAATGAATGATGCAAACTGTTTATTATACAGATGATATTGATGATTAAGGCTTGTCAAAAGTTTTTGGCGCTTAGACTCTTTACAGGGAGATTTTGAATCGAGGGACATCAGTCCTGAGCAGCAGCAAGATAAATCCTCCCATGGAATCCAGACACTGGCGGTGGTGGCGGCTGATGACTTCTGCTGAGACTGATAAGGCTGATGAGGTTGTGATGCAGTGATGAATCTGCAAAGACCGGAGTGGTGATGGGTAGGTGGTGAGGGAGAAAACATATTTAAAAAGACAGCTGCAAGATGATAGGCTGGAAATGAAGGTGTGTCACTGTGCTATTGGTTAGAAGTGACCAGCTGATGTGAACAGCTGACATCTCAGTTGATGGCCCTGGGCAATGACAGCAAGGAAATATGAGTGAGCGTGCGTGAGGGATGGGAATGACAGATGGTTTGAGAAATAAAACTACAGACCTGAGCATGTGAAAAATAGTCTTCCTGACTGAACTTTCGCTAAAGCTCCATTTGTAGTACAATTTTTTTGTTTTGCATTAGATCTACAATATACACGAAAAAGTGCCAAAAGCTTTTATATCTTGTGGTTCTGTTTTTTTCTTGCTGCACTGGAAAGAGAATCTACATATGCTGATTCTTTTCATATACTGAAATAGACCGTGTTACTGTGTCTTTATCAAATATATGCCTGCATGTCCATATATTGTAGATCTACATGCATGTGAGTAAGCACATGCACACAAACATGATTTCTGCCCTCATTATGTTGGTGGAAAACTCTAACTTGAAAAGTTCGGTTTTTCTCTCAGTGTGCTTATTATCTGCAGAGAGAGAGTGTGTGTGGGTAGAAGAAGGCTTGTGTATTTGTGCGCAAAATGTGCATGCACGTACTGTATGTGGTGGATGTCGTGTGAGATTTTCCAGGCTGTAACTCTACTGTTTTCCAGTTTCCTCATCAAATTGATCTGCCTGAATGTTTGTGGTACTGAATGTCCTGTTTCCCCCCGAGGAGAGCAGGTAGTGTTCACTGACTGATTCTTTCTCATTCTCCTTCTCCTCTCCATCTTTCTTCCGCTTGCTGTCACGTCTCCCAGGGGATGAAAACAGAGATAAAATTGTGGATATACATGAGTCAATATTGGCATCGTGACTTTTTCTGTTCCATTGCACCTATCATACGAAATGAATAGAGAGACGGAGGGCTTAGAATCAACTCAACGAATGAATGCAGTGGGCAAATTAAATAGAAAAGAAAAATCCAGTCTCTTTCATTTTAACCTTGAACAGAGCTGTCCCTTAAGCCACCCTTGTTGATACAATCTATCATTGCTGGAGGAATTAATCCAAGCTTTCTGAAACCTTTAAATATGGCTTTGCTTATGGTGACTTCGCAGTAATACCCGGCAGGTTTTAGTCAACAGGTCCTCAAACCTAAGCAACAAGATTGTTTGTTTACAATGCTTTCCAAAATGACTGCTATGGCTTTTCCAAAAATGACTTGTGTTTTGTTTAGTGATGTGCAGTTACGTTAAATTCTAATGGTCACGTTGGCAAAAAAAGAGTCTCAAAAACAGCCACAAAATTTTAAACCAATCCAACAGCATATTTCGTCTTTATGCCATGAAACTCTTTGCTCAGTGTGTTCCAAACACTCGTAGCTTTTCCATAACATAATCAAAAACAGTACTTCCATGATGCCCTGTTGCCTCCTCGTAGCTCCAAAGTTTCACTGCAACTATACTAGGGGTGTGCCCGAATACAAATACAAATAGCACAAATAGTGGGTTTTTTTTACGAATATTGGTTTCATACAAATATTTTTTAAATTATTTGTTTTTGGGAAGAAAAAAACAAAACGTGTCAAATACCAGCGAGCAGGTCAGTTATAGTCGCTATCTCAGTGTCTCTCCTCTGCTCCGCTGTTATGTCTATCAGCAGGTCTCAATGAGGGAAGTCACATCCACCTGCTACATGATGCATATTTCTTAATTTGGACATCAATTTAATTTTCATTTTTAATTTTCTAAAATTATAAGCGTAGTAAAAACAAAAACAGCATTTTTAAGCCTCTTTCCACTTTTATTCGAATACAAATACAAATAATTTTGCTGCCTCAACAAATACAGATACAAATACAAATACTGGGTCCTCTGCACATCCCTAAACTATACACTATTTTATTGGCAAAGCCATGATTGTTTGAATTTTAAAATGTGATCTTACTGATGCTGATGCTTTCATCTAAAAAAATTCCTCACTAATTATCACACTTAACCTACGCACTAATTTGGATATAGTGGTTTAAACCCTAAGTTTCCAATTGGACTAATAAGCAACCATTTTAATAACAAATATTCCAGCGCATCAACATAGACATGCTAAGTGATTAGCCCTGACTGATACAGGACACTTTGGCAGACTTTAATCATATTGCTTGCTGCTGTCATGTCAGTTATTTTTTTCTCAAAGCTTCCGCAGTTTCCATCATAAGAACATACTGGGCCTCTGATGACTCATATTTTAAACTGTCATCTCCTGAATCTCTGAGTCAGAATCAGCTCTCCTTGGGTTTGATTTGATTCATCTGTTAGTCTCTTCCAATGCCTCATCAGTTTTAGCTGAGGGAACTCAGAAAGAAAGAGCTGTGGGGTGGATTCAGGAGGTGGCGAGATAAAATAAAGTCAAATACTAACTCACATCAGGTGACTACAGTTAGCATCTAATTTGTATTTTAGACAAGTCTCGAACAGTCAGAACTATCTCAGCTTTGAAAAAAAATAATCCCACAGATGTCAGCTTTTCAGGCTCCCACGCACTGTCACTTCTTTTCTGTTTGCATAAAGAAAAGACAATAAATGTGATATGGACCGTTCATGATTTATAACTTATAAGATTATTAAGCTTCTCTAGGTAATAATACCTTAAATCGACATGTTTAGTACCCAAAACTTTTTTACAGCAATACTGGCAGTCACACATCTATTCTGGCTTGCGACCACAGCGCCCTCCCACTCTCTCTGCCAGTCTACTGCGTTAGTTTCATTAGAATGGGTCCCCAGATCCTCCCTATCTTTTGTTTCAAATGGCTCATAAAAGGAAAACCCTTTTTTTCTGATGTCTCTGGCACTATTTAGATTAAGTGATGCCACCCTTAAATCACTTATTAAAATGTAAAATGACTAAAACAAGTCTGTTATATCTCATGACAGCGTGAGAAACTTGCTGTTACTTTGAAGTTTCAAAGAGATCGGCTCTACTGTTGTCAGTCTTGTCTGTGTGAAATACTGATATGGGGGTTACTTAAGTAGGAGTAAATTATTCTTGTTAAGATATTATTTTGCTGAATGTTAATACAGTGCCTGGGACTTACACTTTGTCTGGAAGAGATTTATTATTTCAGTAAGTGCTTCTGCTTTCATGTTCCAATCTGACTGTCCCGACCTGCCTCTCTTCAGAAAACTGTCACCATACAATAAGTAGTAGAATTCAACAGTTTCTTGCCAATTCTATTAAATTCAATAGCTCTTTATCAACAGTTTGTGCTTCAAACATGACAGTCTTCTGCACCCGCATAATTGTTGGACCATTTTTCACCAACGCTGCATCAGCTTTTGCTATTCAGTAGATATTTTTTTCTGTCTCTCTCTATTTCTGACCCCCGCCTTCTCATCAATAATGCTGTTCCCTCCGTGTCTGTCCTCTTACTTAACCACCGCTGTTTCACTCAGCGCACAGTGCCAGTTTCTCTCAGCTGTCCCCGCTTCATACTGTACAGACATCATGGTGTCAGTGGTCCTTTCTTTTCATTTCTGACTTTGTGAACCAGATTTTTTTTCTGACATAGCACATACTGTTTAAGAAACAGCATGCTTCCCTCCTTTATCACTAAGATCAACTTTTATCGCAGTTGGTTGTGGCGTTACAGTTCACAAGCAAAATAACAAGTTTCCTGTTTGGACCACTGGTACCTCCATGCCAGCATAAACTAGCATAATCATTATAGAGTCTTGCGCAGAAAAAGAAGAGCATCAGCGGCAGTATTGACCTCAGAAACCGCTTTGACGCTCCCATGGTCTGTGATGTTGTCAACTGGCTTAGACACATCTCTCCAGTGAGCAATCTTCAGCATCTTTAATCCCATGACACCATGTGAACTGTTCAAAATCCCAAACTCCCTCTCTGTGCGGTTTGTGCCAGCTGGCTAGGAACCAGATTATGACATGACAAGTGGGATGCCAAGAAGTAACAAAAGCAAGAAAGAACAAAACTGACATTGGGATCTGTTTTATGTAGACAAAAAAGCCAGGTAGCATGTTGGGATGGGGGTGGTGTAGTTTATGTGAAATTATTATTATTAAGTAAAGAATTAGAGAAAAGTCATATTGCGGCCGTTGAGATGTTTCTTTGGGACTTCTTTCATTTTTTTTCATAAAAAGACTCCCAGGTATTCCATGGTAGAAACTTCTCAAAAGTGTTCAAAGCTGAGATCTACACAAAGGTAATGACAATGCACTGTGAATATGCTTAATTATTTATCGATACAAAAAGGAAGTTGTCCTTCAAAATGTTCTTTTGTGTCTGCACGACAACAAACAAACATCACATGTGTTTGATGGCAGGCAATTCTGGGAATTTCAGGTGAATTTCAAATTAAGCTTAGAACTGGTAATTATATAGATACAACACAGTCTTTGAATAGCTGTGCAGTCATGTTTCTTTCTTCTTTATGGAGAAACTTGAGATAAATTACACTTAACGAAACCCATATACAGTGTGAATTAATGATGGATTCATTCATGAATCTATTGAATATTTGAGAGTTTAAAATTCACAAACTATAAATTCGTTTGTTGACATACTGTGGTCAAGATTTTTCTGTCTCTTGTCTGTTTTGGTGTAAATTTCAGTGTCAGCAAACTTATACACTTTAACACAAAGAGATTGAGTCAAAATTAATTTCCTGTCTACCTTGGGAATGACTTCAGCTTTTTTATTTATTAAAAATTGTCATCATTACATGACACAACATGAAACATCAAATGTACTAAAAGGAATTGACCTCCCTGACACCAGTTTATGAAAAGTCTCAGTAGCCTTGCATGGCCTCATTCAAAAAATATCAAAGAAAATATTTCAATCAGGAGAGACTCAATTCTATGAAGTAAATAATGTTTATTTGAACAGCATGAAAAGTGAAGTGGAAAAGTCCTTGGCGATTAGACCCCATCGTGATTTCACCAGATAAGTGTAGAATAGGATAACCCCCCCTGGAATCTAGACACTGGTGGTGGTGATGAATGGCGTGGATCTTGGTGGCGTAGGTCGCTGCTTCTGGTGAACTCGGGCCTGGTGCTGAATTACGTGGAGGAGAAGGCGAGATGGTGATCGGGGATGAAGAGGTGGATGGATGGGGTGGGGGAGGATCGCGATGGTTGCTCTGAAATGACAGCTGACAGCAGCAGAGAGGGGAAATGGATTTTAAAGTTTGACAGCTGAGCCGTGATTGGCGGTTAGAGGTCGTGGAGGAATCTGATTTGATAACTAGAAGTGACGCCCCTAAACAGATGATGTGAAGGCAGGGCTAGCAAGGGAGAGTGAGTGAGTGGGAAATGAATGAATGGTTAGGATAGTCTTCCTGTCTGAATTTACTATACTGCGTTATTTATACATCCAAAATGCACTAATGCAACCAAAACAATTCATCCATATCTCAACTCTTGCACCAGAGCACTGATACTTATCTCATAACAGTAACACTTTGTTGCTCAATACACAATGACCTAAAAAACAATACAACAGGTTGCATTACAATATTTATCACTATTGAAATACAAAACTGGACATATTCACTACATGACTAGGATAGCTAAAGATATAGAAATCCAGTGCTGTCTTCTGCATTTTGTTCTCATCAACATCACACTTTATTCCCTCTCTTGCAGTTCACCTGAGATGAGTCTTTTTGTATGCCTGATCCATCCCTCAGCAATTCTCTGCAGACATTATGAGACATCCAGCATTCATTGCATCCAAGAGGTAAATCTGATAATGTGGCTGGGGGTCATAAACTTTCTACTTTCATTAAGAAGAAGAATTCCTCTATGTGGTTGAGGGATGGAGAGTAACTTACCTACTTAATCCGCTTCGTTCCCTGTGGAACATAAGGCAGTGACTATCTGCTTCCATCTGGTCCTATCCTGTGCAGCATGTTGTGCCTCGCCCCGAGTTAGATTACCTGTTTTCAGTTCCAAGGTCACAGTTCTCCCGCCAGGTTGTTTTTGGCTTCCCTTGTTTCCTCTTTCCAGGTGGAGTCCATGTCATGGCTACTTTAGGAATGCAGTCCAGGTCTGTTTTGAGCACATGTTCGAGCCATTGGAGCCGCCAATGTTTAATTTCCTGCACTGATCTTTTTCATGTCACTCTCAACCACTCGCCAGCATTCTGAGCTGTACAGCGATTTAACATTGCTGCTATACAGTCGGATATTGTTTTTTATTTTTCCCTCTCTTGTGTTACTACCTTGCCACGGTGCAGAGGCTTGTGTGCCTCCGTGACTCTGAAGGCTATACCAGCAGGGGTCATAACTCCAACAGGTCCAACCAAGCCGGCCAGGTTTCAGGGTAGAGGCCAGATGAAAAGCAGCACCTGGCTCTCCAGGTTGGGGGTTGGGCTATCAACTCCATCCACTTTGTCACAGAAACTGTGACAAATGTAAATGCTAAAACCACAGTCCTCATAGTAGACTCGATCCAACCCATCAGCAATATGACCACTCCTAATGAAAGCCTTCAACAATGGAGAGTCTGCCTCACTTTCATCACCAGTCCTGGCACAAATCTTTCATAAAAGTTGTTAAGGAATGAAATGAGGTGCTCAGTGAGGTTCCTAATTGGTTTTTTTTCTATTTCTTTTTAAATGTAGATGTTGCAGAAGAGAGAAAAATGCCATCTAATTTACAGTAATTGTGTGTCATGTTGGGTTTTTGAACGTAAATTTAGCAGTTTTAAGAATAGTTTTGGTAATAGAATTTTGGTGGTGGTTGAGTTAGAGTGAGAATGAATTTTGAATACATTTTGTGTCAAAGCAATGAAAAGTGATCCACAGTTTAGTCCACATTGACTTCTGTTGTGCTGACTGTGTGAATAATTTTGAAAAAGTGAACTCAGTATTGAAAAATGTGTGTTACCAGTAGTAAAAATAAAAAAAAAAACTTTCATAGAAACACATGGCAAGACAAAAGTATAGTTTTCTAGTAGGTTAATTTTGTTACAGAATCACTTAACCTAAATTCAAGATGTGGCTCAGTAGTAATGTATCTAAGTTAATTTTACTATAAAATTTGGCAGTAGTTTAGTCAAGTGCATCATCATATTGATCTACCCACTTAACATATGTTGACGTTTGCACACAGCTGTGCATAAAGACAATCCACTTGGGGAAGAATGAGTATGCAAGGTCTTCCTCCCACTGAAGTGATTCATCTTTCCACAAAGAAAATCCTTGACAGAACCTTGCCTCACATAAACCCAGGCTTCTTCCACAAATGAGTGTAATGCATTAAACTCACCAAAGTTAGATGGAGTGAAAAAAAAATGTCATATTTCTTTTATGTCTTTACTCTTGAGAAAATTGCTTTTTTTCTAGATTCAAAACTTTTAGCCCTTAAAGTTTAGTGAGATTTGAAAGCTGTTGTCGTATCCAGACGGTTTGACAACGGTGGTCCGGGGTTCCCTTCAAGCTAACTGTGATGCTCTCCCCTGGCATACAAACCAAATGTAAAAGCCATCTGCTCCACACATTTGAAACTGAGTGGTGAGATTCATTGATTGTATTATGTTGATGTGGGCCGTTACATAAAGTATGAATCCTGGCAGTTGTAGAGATGTGGTCTGAAAACTTGTGGCAAAAGACACAGGATCATGAAATGTTTTAAAAAGAAAGAAAGAAAGAAAATAATGAATTAATGAATAGAAGGAAGAGGCAAACCAAGGAAATACAGGAAGAAAAACACTCCTAAACTCTCTTTTTAGCCACGCCAGCAACATGGGACATAGATGCCGTCTCTGTTTGTCAGTCGTTCACCACGTTGGTCCAGACAGAAATATCTTAATAATTATGGATGGACTGCCATGAAATTTGTTACAGATAATCATGGTCACCACAAGACCTACTGACTATGGTGATCCTATAGCATTCACTCATCTAGTGAATATATCTCAACATCAACTGGATAGATTGGCACAATTTTTAATTTTGTATAGGCTTTCATGGTTTCTAATGACTTCGCTGACCCCCTGACTTTTTCCTCTAGCACCACCAATTGTAGTTTTGAGTGAAATGTCTCGGCAACTGTTGGATGGACTGTCATGAAATTTTGCATAGACATTCATATTCCCCCCCTTGTAATAAATTTGATGATTCCTTAACTTCTCATTTAGTGCCACCATTTGCACCACTTTGATTTATGACCAAAATAACTGCAAAACATTCCCATCAGCTTCTCCTGTACCTTGTGCCCAGAGCAGGTTATTGTATACATGCAGCCTCCTCCATCTTACAGAGCCTTGATTCAGTGTGCCATGCATCTCTAAGTTCCACAAGGTCCTTTACTCACCATTGCATTCTTCATGATTTGGTGGGTTGGACATCATTGACAACTTGCAGACAACAGCATTGATATATTTTTATCTATAAAGCAATACTGGGTAAACTACCAGCATTAGCATGATGACGTCAGCATTTGGCTCAAAGTGCAGCCTCACAGAGCTGCTAAAGTAGCTGTAGACTGTTGTCTGTTTTGACCATGCTTTACCACAATGACTAATATAATGTTCAACTACACTATAACTACACACAATATACAGAAGTGATGACAATGTTCCAGAGGTGAGTCCAGACTTTTCAAATTAGGAATATACTCCCTGGTATAACTATGACAGTGCCCTAAATAGATATTTAATAGATCTAATATATATATAGTAGATTTTTTTTGTCCAATGGCAACTTAATCAGCTTTGATATAGGGGCCACAACTAACAGTATGGAGCAAAGTCAAAGTCAACTCTAGCATTTGAAGTACTCTTTAAATTTATTATGAATTTTGAGGATATTAGGTCATTAAGGACTTCTTCATATTCATGTAAACAATGTCAGCAAACTGCCATTTGCTCTAAACATTAAGTCAGGGCTTGTACATTCATATTCATATACTGAACTGACATTCTAAAAATTACCCCGGGGGAACCCCATTTCCATTCATCACTTAATATGAATGCTTCCACTAAATAGGTTGAAGATTAGATCACTTCAATTTAAGTGTCAAAAACAACAGATATTCTCTTGTTATCACAAAGTACAACAGAAACCTCCATGAAGCAGTGATACTGTCAACCTATTCCTGGGGAATGGATCCATCTGTCTGCCATCTGCCACTGATCAGGTAATTGGTCCACTCACACTGGTTGGTAATGCTAATGCAAGATGCGTTGCAGTGGAAAATAATGTCAAATAATGCCTCAAAACCATGTTGTAATACAGAGAATGAGTTGGAGATGAAGACAGGCTCTAATACTAAGGCCACAGAAAATCATCTCTTCTGACTGGTAAAGTGATATCATGCACACTCGCACCTGCATTTGAACAGCATACTGTTTTTCTTTTGCTAAATGTCCATGGTACTAAAGGAATTCAAGCATAAAAGTGAAATGAAAAAGGACAGACACAGAGGGATGGTGGTTTCACTTCATGCTAGCAAAATTACGCTGTGGAGAAATGCTTTTGTATACCCATCCAGAAACCAATCAGATGCTATTTCTGAACCCATTTTCTGCAGGATTTTCTTGCAACTTTCAACTCTTTATTTTTGAGTCAATGATACATCAAGTTATCTTAAATTATGATGTTTTGCATTCTAGTGGCATAATACTTATTTTATATTTAAGCCATCATTTAAAAGAATATATAACTGTTTAGATTAAACTTTAAAAAAGACAGCGATATCCAGGTTAGTTGGCAATGTGATGCTGTAAGTTTAACAGGTGAAAATGTCTTCCATTAATATGAAACAGCAATTTGTTGTTTGTTGATGTATAAGTAATCTTTATACATAAATGAACTTTTAAAACAAAACACACATTTTAGAGGAGCCAATTGAAAATGTACTTTATATTACATACTGTAATATTAAGTAGATGTTGCACTGGAACAACACACACAGTTATATTTTTGTTCAGTTTTACCACATGGTAAAAGGATGTTGTGATGAAGTTGTTCCATTCTCATCCCCAGGGCATCAAATACGTATAAGAAGCACAGGGCTTTCATCTAACTCCAATATAAACCCATCCGCATCATTATTAGACGCCATGGGACTGATGATAAGGTCACATTTTAACCCAAACCACAATCTTTCCCTAAACCTAACCAAGCGATTTTTATGCCTAAACCTAATCAGACCATACCAGTCGCTCTGAGTGTGTAATATCGCCACAGATGTGTCTACACTGGATTTAGTTGAAAGCCACTGAAGGATGCCTTGTGCTCCTGCATGAGATGCCAGAGGGGTGTGACAAAGCATCTGTCTTTGGCGACCTGGGATGAGAACATGTTGGATCATCCGGGATCCACTGATATGAATGTGTGAAGCACAACAGAACACACTAAAGCCATCCGTAAAACTGGGCGTGCAAATCAACACAGATGTGCATAATCTGTTAGAATTGTTCACCCAAAATGTAATGAGGGAACAAATCATATAGAGCTTAACTGCTAGAGAGTTCAATTGCTTCGGCCCTCCTGAGAGCTTTTCTGGCAAAAGAAGAGTAAAGTTCCTGCCATGAGCTCAGGGTGTTGCCCGTGAGCACAAACAAACAAATAAACAAAAAAAAAAAGGAATACAGCACAAATTAGTGCAGATTATGATTGGAAATCATGCTGCTAATGTTCACGATCAGACCACAGTCAGTCGTTCTTTCTGTTGTGATCCAAATGGATTGGTATGATTTTCTTTTCTCTCTGCAAGAAAATGCAAAAACTTCAAGATTTATTTTTCCTGCTGTGATTTGTTAATCACAGACATCGATCTTGTATCTAGCAAAGTATGAAGGGTATGAAATGTGCAATTTACAATCCAGATTGTTGGTCTTTTGTGAACACCTCATACTTAAAATAAAATATTGTCTACACCATCTTCCCTTGCAATGCAACATCTAAGCGACTTTTGCAGCAATGCTTGCCCAAGCGTAACTGTATTCAACATTGCTACCGTGGAGAAAAGCCGTGACAAGTTATATGACCATAATCATAACCGATTCAGCTCTGCAAAGCTTTTATGTGCTTCCTAAGAACATCTGATGGGTATCAAGAAATGCTGTTATACTGCAATTTACAAGAATGCTAAACAAAAGTAACAATATCTCATGTGGGACATTTTGAGTTTTAATTAAGGTGAATTAAGGTAAACAAAACAATCACTCAAAGACTTGCTTGTCTAAATTGCTCTTCTTTGTCAAAAGAATGATGTATCACGTAGAAGCTTAAATCAGTTCACTGGAGGGCTATAAAGTAGTTCAGAAGACTGTGTGAACACCATGTAAAAAATGAAATGTTTTCCCTTAATTATCTCTTAAGAAAAAGATTTCACAAATAAGAGGCAGCTTGTTTACTGACCTGACTACCACAACTACCTACATCAGTTCCTAAAGCTACATTGATAAGATAACTCTCATAATGCAGTAAAGTTTAATCACAAAAAATAAGATAGATCTCATAATTACAAGATCTCTATTTTGTAATTATGAGATAGTAAGTAATAGTTATGGCATTCAGATCTCAGTCATACTGATAAGGTCTCTATTCTTGTTTTCTTTGGTGAATTTAACTTAAGTTTTTGGCAAATCCAGTGAATTAAGTACTTGACTTGATGCAAAAATCCCATAAATTTCATACTGCCATAAAGCACTTCTGCTTATTGATTTGTTTTGCTTTGGGTGTGAAATACTGGGGCAGTGGTGGGTCAAAGGTTAGACACCGTAAGCTCACTGGTTCGATCGCTGGACTGGCAGAATCTAGGTGAAGAACCCAAAAGAGCAATAGTGCTTTTACCTCCTTCATTAGGACTACTGTGATTCTCTTGAGGACCATAACCACCAACCGCCACAGTGAAGCTGACTAATTTCTCTCATCTCACTATAGTGTCATATTGTGAAGCTTATACTATAAATACATCAAGGTGAGACATCCTATATGGAACTGAAAAAACATAGCTTTTGGTAATAAAAAGACACACATGTTCGGTCTTTGTATGTGCATGTCTGTGTGTACTTGCATGTGCATAATCAATTGTACAATATGTACTATGTTTGAATTGCTGCAACAAGCTGCATTATTGTATTTCAAATACATGTTTTCATGTGTTTTTTTATAGTAATGAAAGGGAGCATTGGCAGACAAGATGAAAAGCAGCTTTTGAAATGCTCAGATGATAAATGGGTTGAAGGTGGGGGCACTTAGCCACACATTAATGTATGAAAGAAAACTCTGAACTCAAGCACCTTCATTTTATAGCAAATAGGCAGAAAGGGTAGGCATGAACGCAGGCTTTACTAGACATCCAGTAAAGAGAGACAGTGTCGAGCTAAAATAACATGGGCTTGTAATGCACTGCAAATTTGAATTGGAAGTGTATTTTTTCACAAAAGGCGTAAGCAGATTGCATTCTCAATTCTGTTGTGCTTCAAAAGAGATTTTCGGCACGGTTGTCCTGAACAGTACTCAGACTGAGCTTCACCAGAGCTGGAAGTAAACAAAACAGAAGATCAGTGCAGGTAAGAGGGAGAGCGAGCAGCAGAGGGATTGAAAAGAAACGGTACAACAGAGCGACAGAACGAAAGCCATCCGGAAAAAAAAAAAAAGCAGGAAAAAAAAAGGCATTAGTTCAGAGACATAGAGCAGCAAGATAAATACAAGTGTGGGGCAGAGAAAAGAGGAGGCAGCATTATGAACAAGTGGTAAGCATCAAACATCTCCCTAACCAGTCTGAATGGCCACTTGGTGTGAAGGAGATGTTTCTGAAAGGGTACAAGGGTTGTAAGCACAGAAAGAGCTTTCTGTGCACTCAGAGATTACTGGTAAGATTACAAGTAAACAATATAAAGAGGTTTCTTTGTCCCTGTGATAGAGTCGCCTTGTTTGTGTGCCGTGGTTTGTTTGATTGTGCTCCAGTTGATCTTTGTGGTTCTTGATCTTGGTTTGGTTTAATTGTTGTACGTTGAGTGCATTTTTAGATCAACACATTATACCCATTGAAATGACTTTTAACATCTGATATAATGTTTGTGGAAATCGTTGCATGGAAAAAACATATCCTTCTAATCTTATTAACCATCAACTTATCCAAGGACCTGAATCTGGCGATTGAGACCATAGTGAAAAAATGATTGATATAGTTTTCTGGGGATTTTTTGTAGCCAGCATCTAGCTAGTGGTATATACATTTCCATGGTTTAAAGTTAAAGCTACTAAAAAGCTTGGTTAAGGTAGGGAAAGATTGTGTTATTAATTAAATATTGAAAAACCTCATGCATCTCATGCTTCAAGTCACTGTTTACTGTTAACCAAGGCAATATCTCTCTCTAACCTTAACCAAGTGCTTTGAGTTGCCTAAACATAATTATGACAATGTAAAAAATCCTAGTTACTTCGACAGTGAAAGTTTTACAGATATATTATGTATCATAGAACATTTCACATTCTCCCATTATTTACCATTACCCACTACAACATATGTTCTCTAATACACATTTCTTGCATATAAACATAATTTTAATAGGGTTGATAGTTAAATTACATTTTACAGTGTGTGTCACCAGTGTTGCATTGTTGTAAGACATCTATTTTCAGCACAAATGGAGATTCATGACTTATGATGAGGAAAGAATACAGCAGTAAATGTTAAACCAGCTTTTAAAAGGTCTTTCAGACATGCATGGCAAACAAGACCGTGGCAGGAGTGTGACAGGATGAAAGTGAAGACCACTTATTGCTTGTGTTTTTTGCTTAGTGTGATATTCAAATACATGAACACAGCAGACTAACAGTTTGCTCCAACTCACACTCTCACTGTGCACTATTAAATCATTCAAAAGCCCTTAATAGTTGATGATATTACCAAAATGCCCTATATTTTACCTGTTTTTTTCAAATGCACTGTCTCACATTAAGAATGTGTTGAATGGAGTGTGATGGTTTGAGATATGACGCTTTATGTGCTACAAATCAGCTTGTGTGTCAATCAAGATGATCCTGAGGCAGCTCCTGGAGGTAAACTAAACAGTATGTGAAAATGAATGTCTTCTTTAAATACAGAGTTCACATACAACAATTTAAATTCATATCATAGAGCGCATTTAATATGCATAAAGGCTCATCCAGCCCCCTAACAGATGCTTTTTTTTTTCCAATGACGTAAACTGAACAGGTTCTGAACAAAAATTGCACCCGGCTTTCAAACTTTACACCTTAGGAGCGACAAGCCCGATGGCTTTATGCCACATTACCACAGACTGTGCAGGTGAATGTGGCCTCTCAGTTCTTTGGCTGCCTGAAACATTATGTTCCCAGTGTGTCCCCTGAAGGGCCCGAGGTGAGGACAGGCTATTTTCAGCGCCCATATTGCGGTGCTGCCCTGTTCCGATTTGACTGACAGCTCAGTTTGACGGTGGAAGAAAGGCTTTATGTCGCCTCTGGATGATCTGCCAATCACAAGTGGACCAACTGCTGTTGTTAAGCGTTGTGTGAGTATGTGTGAGAGTGTGTGTGTGTGTCTTTGTGTAAAATGTGTGTACAGACTTCTATAGCTACTTCTAGTATGAGTCAGGGTTTCAGTGGGTGAAGTTTAGAAGATGGTTTGGAAGGGTTTTGTCTGTCTTGTGTTGTTTTCAATAAGTTGCTCGTCAGTCTGCAATGTTGTGCAGTTGTCGCGCTCACAGTGACAAGGAAGGTACACCCTTCAGGATCCATGAACACTAAAAGCATCATGAAGAAGGACAGGTTATGGTCACAACATTGAGTGCTAAAAGTTGCACCAGGAGCCAAACAGAAGCCAAAACTAGAACTGATTCTAGTAAAGCAAATTTATCTCCTACAAAATATATTCATATGCTGCTAACTTGCTTTGCTAAATACATCTGGGAAGAAACATAATTGCCTGGATTATGTTCGCTGGCTACATATTTTTTTTCCAATTCAGTATTGGTTGGATATTATAAAAGTTAACACATACTATCTTTTGATTCATCATCAATGACTTTTGAAAAAGTGTCAGTGAGTGGACCTTTAGTTTTAAGTTTTCCAAGTACATGTTCCGAATTTAAGATGTTCAATACTACAATATCATTGTAAAATAATATATATCACCTGCTGTTTGCTGAATTATTTTGTTTCAGTGTCCGCAGTGTATTATAAACAGTAGTTTTTTAAAATTCCTCATATGCATGTAACAAGCAACATTTTGTTCCGTTCCCTGCTGATTTTACAGTCTCTCACAACCTAAAAGAGTTTCAATCTGTTTCATGTACAGTCATGTACTGTACACAGACAAAACACCTGCTGGCTCCCATGTGCACTCACACTGTGATGACTACCTTGCTTCCCTCTTTACAGAATCTACAACCAGAGGTGTTTTTTTTATAGAGACAATAAAAGAGGGAAAACATTTAATTTCGTTTCTCCTCATGACTGGTTGTTGTTGCTGGTTTGAACAAATGTAAAACCTCTAATTATCTTTCATATCCCTAGCCTTGATTACTTTAATCTCCTGCCCTCTGTTATTAAAAGCGGGTCATGGTCATTCTTCTACACTGTTATTTGTTAGATATTATTAATGCTTAGTTTTATCTGCTTGATATCTTGCAAAATCTCTGAGCTGAAATGCATCACCAACAACAGGGTCCTTGGTTTTTGTAATATCATGTTTCTGGACTGTAGGTTGGCAAATAATACAAATAAAATATAAGTGTTGATCAAAAATTGTGCAGCATTATTGAGAAGATACAATACATAGTAGTGAGATATAAGAGGGGCATATTACAACTGAATACTGTCTTGATAATGCTTCATATATATCTTCATATTACATAATGTATTTTTACAAAAGTTATAAGACATTTTAATTGTGATCTTGACACTTAATATGACATCAAGTATCATATTGTGATAATATAATAATAGCTTTACCCAGTGTGCATTAAAGATTATAATCTGTTATAGACATTATGCTGCTGTCTGTAATTATACTGGATGGAGAGTAGGTTTATTAGACTTTACTAATAATAAATAGAAGAGATTTAAAAGAAGCTAGTGAATCAGTGTCTTTGAGTTGAGTAGGCAGAGTGATCCGTAGTGTTGGAGCTCTAATAGCAAATGACCGATCACCGTTTGTCACCGACTGTGACCTGGGAGTAACCAGCACAATATGCTGATAACAGCACATTGTGTCCTTCAATTAAACTCAGAATCCATCTAAATCCTATGGAATGAGTCTCAACAGTCTCAAGCTGGGTTGATTAATTGAAAACCTGCCATTAGTCTTTATCTTACAGTTCTGTCGCACCACAGTTGCAAACTAAGTTTTACATTTAACAACTTTGATTTGAAAACTCGTTTAAATATTGACTCCACTCAGATGAAATTGGCGTGTTGTTCTAGACTTATAGAGTATATATAAATGTGTATAAATGTATACTGATTCAAGTAGGGACATGTATGCCTGCTCTCTGAGAAGGATATCGCTGATCTCTCTGTCTACATTACAGATATCTCAAGTTGACAGAGCTGATTTTGTTCAGATTTGAGGGATGATTCATTGACGTACACACCACTGACTATGTAAGCTTGCTGTTACTGCTCCAATATTCTAATTTCCCCCTAAATAAGAATATCTAATATATTAAACCAGGCAAACACTGTCAGCTGTCTACTCATGTTTTAATCCAGTCTGATATCGAAGAAATTTTTAGTATGATATCTAGGGACAAGTAAGGTTTATCTACATTTCAGGAAAATAAATTGAGATAATTTATTTGTGAATAAATAAATATTATGCTGAGTGAGATTTCCCTCTCTGCCTGGGCGTGTGGGAGTTCATTTGCTCCTTCGCAAGATATTAACGAGAGTTTCAAGACACTTGAGGTGTGTGATATTAATGACATGGTGTGGTTATTTAAGCCTTAATGGACAACACAGGTGACCAGCCCTGATTGTAAGCCCACATAATTAGTATTAAAAGTGTCCTTTAGCTTGCATTATACGTCATAATGCTTCTGTTGAATATCATGTGAATGGTGTTTTGTTTTTTTAACATGATTGTATTATACAGCTAATTACCATAGTTTGTGAAACCTTTTAAAAATCTTTTTTTTTTTAAATTTGATGCTGCGGTGTTCTTTTGGAGATAGTTGATATTAAAGCATAGCTGATGTATTTCGATTCAGTTTTGTCTCAACTGAGTTACTTTGGATAAAAATATAATATTTTGTTATTTAAAATGATGGATTACATTCATCAATCAAACCCATACAGCATTATGTTTTCTGACAGTTTTCCTTTTTCAAACAATGGGAGATTATGACTCTATAAGTAGCTGACTACTGCTTATTGCTGCATACAGGATTTAGAGAAACTAATTTATGCCTTTGTCTCAACTATTGTGAACAACTGGGACAGTAGCTTGTCTGGTCTTCCAAAAAGAGACCAACAGAAAACTGCAGCACATTCAGAGAAGAACCAGAGGAATGAGTACATTAATCTTAATAGGTACAAATGAAATGACAACCACCACCCCTTTTATGTCAAAATTTGTGTTAAAACAATTTTGAAGTAGAAAAAAAAAAAAGTCCTTGGAGATATATCAGAAATAGAAAGAAGTGTGTCATGGACCACTGAGGTGGCAGGGGCAGCGAAAAAACAGGCCTGTGATTGTAACTGTACTGTAGCTTACAAATGAAGGGGTGTTAAAGTGATACTGAAGTGGTATGTCACCAATTTGTGGACTTTTGCAGGTAGGTTTTTAAGCTTTACAAAAGTTCAACAGCTGACAAGACAACTAGCTATGTTGCCCGCAAAATGACATTAGCAGGTGCGCTTTTTTTTTGGAATTACTACCTACAGTAGTTCAGCTATTTCATGGTGCAAAACTAGATATGACTCCATAAAAAAATCTAACAGTAATGCTTGCTGTGATTGACATTTCCAGGCTCTTACTGGAGTAAAAGCGTGTATCATACTGCTTATGCAAAAACAGTTTGGAATGTCTTGATTAGTTACTGTACACACAAAGACATCCTCTGTCTAACTACATGATAATCAAAGACATGCCAGCTTATATGTACGCACTCACAAATATGTAAAATAGAAATTATTTTTTTTTATTTTATTTTCCTCAAAAGATGCCACAAGAGATCCAATTTACAGCACAGATATGCTGTTGCCGGGGAAAAAAATGGGATTTTATTTCACCATGACTTTAAATCTTCTCGCTGGCTTCCAGGTATAGAAGAGATGTTAAAGTGCTGCTGCTGGTTTATAAATCACTTGGCATCCCTGGCAGGGGGCCAAAATACATTTTTGATGTGCTTGAAGAATATAAATCCAGTAGGTCCCTTAGATGTTTCAGAGGCAGTCGGCTTATTGTCCCTACAGAGTCAGAAACAAATAGTGAAGTTGTCTTTGGCCGCTGCTGTATGTTGTACAGATGGAGCTAACTTCACTACACTTTTAAATCTAAATTAAAACTCTTTTTTTTCCATGCCTTTGATTATTTTTCTCTTTTGAAATTTTATTTACTATATATGATACTGTATATTACTACATTGTAACTACACTCAAACTGAACTCAAACTTTTTGTCTTTGTGTTTAAACAAGCTTGCATTGGTTTTGTCTTGTGGACCAAGACTTTCATGGGATTTTAAAAATTCTTCCATGGACTTTATGGGTAAATTATCTATAGTGTATTGTGATATACACAAACTTTAACTGTATTGAATAAAAACCAAGACATTTAAAGGCAGTTCCTCTGCAAAACAAATGTCAAATTTTGAAAAGGCCATTGCTTGACTTTCTGTGATATCAATGATTAAGTCATGGAATAAATAGACCGGAATAAATCTGTATGCAAGGAAAGGCACACCTGAAATCTGCAGTGCAAAGACTGAAGTGGCTAAGTCTGGTTGGGAACCGGGCCTAATTTATGTTTCAGCTGAAGGGTGAACAAATTAAAGGCTTGAGAAAAACAAACAGGACCAGATGAGTGTAAGAGTTGAAAATAAGACAGGAGCAGAATATTTGAATATTTGCAGAGTTGACTTTGTGGTTTGGTCTATCAACTTAAATAACTCAATGTCAGCAGGGTCTGCAGATGTTAACAGAAAATGATCGGACATCAGATCCCGGGTTCAAACAAATGAGGAACGTTACTTCTTATGTCTTCTTCTTTCAGACATCTAGCGTTAGTCACTAAATCAAAGCAATATCCTTAAAGATGTTGAATTTCAGGTGTAGCCCGTGGAATTAGATGCCACACAGGACACAATTATTTCCGGGGCTCTTGTAGCTTTAATTTTATTGTTGACCACATTTGCAACAGGTCATTTTAACAGAGTATGTAAGCTACTGAGTCCTTTTAGAGAGTAGCTCATGTGCTTTCACAAAGTTAACACAAAAAATGATTTAAAAGAAAAATAACAAAAACAAAATACGACAGTGGGCTACGGCTATCAGCAGAAAACATAAAGTAGAACCAGATAAGTACATATTTAACAGCCGGTGTGGCTTTATGCACATTAACATTACCTTGCTATGCAATTGAGAACACAGTGGTTGACGTCTGGTGCCAAAATCCCAGGACATCAACTCCAAGAGTGTCTAAATCAAACCATCTCATTAAAATATCAACAGATAACGTCCTTTAGGCATTTGTACAGGGACATTTTACAAGATATGTGTGTATTTACCTACTACTTTACACGATGGAGTCACAGCACCCACCACTCTGAAAATTTCTGGTTGTTCCATGGATGTATGATAAGAGCTGGATACCGGACTAAAAAAGGCGCCCATTCAGTCCTATAGGAATTGCTTGCCTGGCGCATACGCCAAAAAAAGTTTCTAGCTTCCGGGTCTGCTTCCGTGTTGTGCGGCCCACTGAATATGCGCATGGTGGTCTATGGGGAAAATGCTTTTTGGGCCGCAGGGGAATTTTTCGCTGCAATACCGCGAGTGGCCACTGGGAAAAATTGGCTGCAAGGCTGAGCGGCGGCGCCCTATCCAGCTCTTATTATACATCCACGGGTTGTTCGCACGTAAACAGGAAGAAAGACCAAGATGCACTTGGCGAAGCAACAATAATACTGCTCAATGCTGCCGCCTTGTGACCAAAATCAGCAATAACAAGTGAGACTGTCACAGCCAACTTACAGTCTACTTCACATTTTAATTAAACCTTAACAATTGTACACTCAAAAGAAAACAACAAGGAACACATGTATTAACCTTCTAACAATTTTGAGAGCTATCGCACTTAAGTGGAAAATTACATCTGAACTGATTTACCACCCGGCTACACAAGGTTTAATCCACTGCTGTCAAATTGTAAATACCTGGGTGTTTTTGCTGTCTGTGGGTGGAATGGAAATTGAAAATCATAAGTTGGTCCATCACCAGCTTGTCCATAAAATGAGCATTTCACAGCATGGGTTACAATCTTTGTCTGGACAGACTGGTCAAATTGTTGAATCAATTCATTTTGAAATATGTCTGAAAGCCAATCATCATCATCATCATCATCATCATTATTATTATTATTATTATTATTATTATTATTATTATTATCTATTGAATCTATTCTCCCTCAAACAGAGATTTAATGTGGAATTGAAGTATTAGATCATACAGTATATCATCATGGCTACTCTGAGAGCAGTTCAGATGTGATCCTGAAAAAAGAACTAGCTTGTGGCTAGTTTCTATGTACACTTTCGTTCAGACTCAGACAGAAACATTTGAAATGATTCATGTAAAAATCTTGTTTATTTGGAAAGATGCAGGAGACTCGGCAGCTTGTCCTGACGTTCCTTGTTTTGTGCAACAGACGTCTTTTTGTGTGTTTCTCTGAATCTCTATAACAGAACTGGACAAAGCAAAGTTAACATGATACATAGATCCACAATGGCCACATTTATTGTTGGTTGAAATAAACTGGAATTTTCTATTTATATAATTTGTCACTTGTACAAAAATGTATTTTTCTGCATTCAAGCCCAACCATGCAAGAAGACTCTCCTTGTTCTCATATCAACTCCAGAGGTACACTTTGTTAAAGGGGATGCACATTTACAGGTCTATAATCTTTGCATGATTTACATTTTTTTTAAAAAATCCTTATTTATTTTATCCTTTATGCAGCCCCTCAGTTCAGCCTCTGAAACAGGCTATTTTAGTTCCTGTCTCTTTAAGGCTTCTGGAATCTGCGTCTTGGCAGATTTCCATCAGCTCTAGAGGCTATCAAACAAACAGTAGTGGTAGGATTTTACTTCTTTTCACTCAAATACATCCGTACATTTTCAAGTGTGAATCTGATCCAAAATATGAGAGTGGACGTGAACAACCTATGGAAAAACCTTAGCAGCAAGGGCTTACGGAACAGACAGACACTTGTGGACATACACGAACAATCTGATATCATCACAAGGAGGAAGTAGAGGTAAAATTGCAAACAAAGCGCTCAGAGTAGGCTGAAGCCCTGGTCTTTGACTTTTAGAGAGCATCTTTACATACATTCACCAAAAGTTTTGGATCTTTGACCATGTTTAACATAGAAATCCAACATCATAACAGTATAAAAATAATAGAAAATCACAAAAAGCATGATATGTCCCCTTTAAATGACAAAGGGTTATACATGATATAATGCATATAAATAGTATCCCATTAAGAATACACCACTCTTGTACTGATGTAGTGGCACCGAACAGTTCCCAGTGAGTGAAAATTACACTTTGGTGGCTGATGCAGCACAAAATCCTGCTAAAGACTAGCTTAACATATTTCTCTAGCATTGGTTAACAATACATCATCATGGGGTTTTTGCTCTCGCAGCTGAGAGCTGTTTGGTAACATTCAAGTCCAGAATCTAGAGGTGCTTTGCTGACTGGTGAGCTCACTGTTTTCCTTTCAGCTTTGTTTAAAATATTAATGTCATTTTGGTAAAAGATGATGCCATTTAGTTTCTCAGCCACACATTAAACTTGCCTTTTTTTGGCTTTATTAAAAATCATACATAGATGTTTTGGCATTATGAATGCTAGGTCATTAGTAGATGTATATTCTCACAACCAAGGTTGCTGTAATGCGACTGATGGACCATCTGTACATACACAAGTAAACACCTGTATGTATTTATTTTCAGAGCAGGTGTCAGCATCTTTCTCTACAGTCCATACCTCTACAATC
This sequence comes from Thunnus thynnus, assembly GCF_963924715.1. NCBI lineage: Eukaryota > Metazoa > Chordata > Actinopteri > Scombriformes > Scombridae > Thunnus > Thunnus thynnus. Next base: position 23,825,901 of record NC_089530.1, read on the forward strand.
GCATTTTGGCCCATCTAGACTGTCCCCTCATGTTACAGCAAACACTCTCTACAGAGGGCGCCTCATTAAAGATTTACACTGCTCACCGCTCAATGAACCAGGGGGAGACAAGAGGGAGAGGATATGATGAAGGAGGGACAGAGACGGATGAAAGAAGAGAGGGAAGGAAAGCCAGCGGGAGGCAAGAAGATGAAGTATGCGAGATGTGGAAAAGTGTCGTGTGCATATAAATATCCGTCTATGTGTCAATTATGTCTAAATGTCCACAGAAATCAGCTTTTAGACATTACATTACATAATGTCCACAAATGATAGGAGACGATTTGTCGGGAACCACTCTGTTGTTGATCCTCGCACACACACACACACACACACCAGACACACAGTCCCTCTATCTCATACCCTGCTGCCAAAAGCTGTCAGGAAGATCAAAGTGGGTAAATGTGTTTGATGGAATACTTCACTTTCTTCATTTACCACATAGACTGGCTTTGACTTGAAAGAGTATTCATTGAAATGAACAGGAGTAGATAATGGGGGTGGGGGATGTGGGGTAATGACAGAGAGCCACGTGAGTGTGCTAAATCTTATGTGCTACGTTTTTTCCTCACTTCCCTCTATTATAATTTGGGGAATAAACTTTCAGTGTAAACCAGAATGAACTTGAAAGGCGGTATAGTGTAGATAAGCTTTACATTGTTTCAAATAAAGTTGTTTCTTCTCAAATATGAAAGAGATGAGAAGCTCTCGTTCAGGTGTTGGGAACGTGATATGAATCAGGGCTCTTGTAAAATGTCACTAGTGAGTTGCTTCTTTTGTTTTAGACTTCCTTTTCTTGAAGTCTTTCTGAATTTCTGACATTTTGTCTCCCTTCTCGTCTCTCTTTCTCACCTCTCTTCAAGTCTTGCAATGTATCTTCTTCCCCACCTCCACTCACATCCCATCCCACCTTCTTCCTCTCCTTTTTTCCCCCTTCGTCCCTCAGATGCAACTCCACATTCCCCTCGCTTCATCAACCAGACTCTCCTTGTATAACCTGTTAAGAAGCCCTCTTGGTCATCCTTAAGGGTAAATGTGTGGGCGGGCTACCCATGTCAATGAACAGACCCCAACTGTTTCTACCCTTCATTAGTAAAACGGTGACATGAGAAGAAACCATGGCAACCACCACAGGAGAGCCGCAGCGGTGGTGTCACATGAGGAAGAAAAGAGAAGGATCCCCAGTCTAAGACACTGTCTGTGTGTATATGTGTTGTATGTGTGTATGAGGGGGTGGCTGTCTCCTGTTAATTAGCCCACACATCTTCTCTGGTCTTATTGATCAATAGCTTTGATGGCTGTTAATAGGGAGTCAGGAGTACTGGCGCTTTATTTTTAGATAATTGAGCAAAAAGGACAGGGTTTGCAAAATGTGTCAGCCACTGATGTTCACTAAACTTGACTTGATTCCATAAAAAAAGTGAACTTCTTTGTTGCAGTTTTTTTTAAAACATTTTATATCCAATATTGTAGACTTGTAATAAGAATAATAAGTAGATAACACTACACACTACAGTGTCCTCTTCTCAAACACAGCACATCATATTGTTTCCTGTACTAACCTGGACAGTTTATTTTTGATTTGAAATGTTATGTGACTAAAATGAGAGTAAAGTAGTAGAAGTAGTGGAAGTAGATGAGAAAACATCAGAAACATGGACTCAAGGCCGTAGACTATATATAAAGAGGGACGTTGCGAGGTGTGACGTCACCCATTGAGTTGCATTAGAGCTGGTTTGAAGCACAGAGTTGCTGCTTATGGTCGTCGCCATCTTTTCCATTTGAAGCCAAATAAGAAGTGCAGGGTGTTGCCTTTCATGATCTGGGAACACACCCTGCTACCTTTGGTCAAAGCTAACGCTAGCTTACTTGGAGCACTGAGCGCGGCACACTTGGACTAACATTAGTTGCTTTAGATCAATTGTGTTAATAGTGATCAAGTAACATTAAACTTACTCACTTATTAGAGGACCATAATGACCATAATGATTCATTGAAAGAAAATATTGATTTAGTATTTTCTAGAGAGAAGTTGACGCTTATTGGATGGGAGTTTGTTTTTTTCTTGTTTGTTTGATTGTATTTTTGGAACCATCAGTGGCATTGCACTGCAAGGAACTTCTGCATCGGCTTCAGACTCAAGCTGTGGTAGTTGCTGCTTTCCCAAGCCACAAATCTGAGGATGTCAAGTTTTAGATAAAATCAGGACTTGCAAATCATCACAGATTTCACATGTCTGGTTGGCTCTGTTGCGTTTATAAGCTTCATAGCCTGTGTCAAGAATCCAGTTCCCTTTTTTCCGTTAGCAACCAGATGAGAATGGCTGTGTTCATTTTGCTTTTCCTCTGAGGAAGAGTATGACAAGCTGCAATCTCACTGCATTGAGCTCTCACATTTTTACCCTCAAAGAACTGAAGGACCTGTTGTTCCAGAGAAAGTAATTCACAGTGTCCTCACATTTGTCTATGGTCGTACCCTCGGTGGAAGTTTGATGTCAACATTCATGTGACAATTTTGTCCCAGATCCTTGACTTGTTGCTCCAGATGTTAATTTTTTCTGACCTTCTCTTTTATAGTTGCCGTGAGCTTGCCAACCTCATCCATTGTTCCAAGCTCTGTTTAATCTGCAACTTTAATCTATGTTGCAACAGCCCTTTCAAATATAATGGATTTTTTAACCAAAAACCCCACAGAATTCACAGAAAATGTTGGCTGTCAACTGCAGTAAAATCACTCTCAGGAACATTTTCCTGTATTTCAGATGTAATTGGTTTGTAGCTCACTCATGAGCAGGGTTGTTAGATAAGTTTGTATGAATGTTTTGATACGTTTTTCTCTGTTGCTACTCTGTTACCACTGGAGTACACTGGGAAGAGATAGATTTTTGGATAGATCACTGTTTTCTTGTAAAATCAATAAGTAATGGGCAATGTCCAATGACAGCCATCTGTTATTGATGGATGACCAGCAGTGGCCTAATGACTGTTGTTCCTACAGGTGACTGTAATATTATTATTACAGATTATAATTATACTATATCATTACACATTTTTCCATACAGTATATGGGCGTAACACCATTTAAGTGCATGTGTTGTAATAACTCAAAACAGTTAGGTTATACTATCGACCATTTTGGATCCTGTGCCAGAGGCTCTACTAATTTAATTTCAGTACTTTTATTATTATGCCAATGTTAGAATTTAAGATGCATAATGTGCTGCTTAAGACTCAAACCTCATCGTTTAAGACTTGACCTGTCTCCTCTGTAAAAATGTTAAATAAAGAAAAAGGTTTGACCGGTAGCACTGATTTAGGCAACAAAAACACTTAAGGTAAAGGAATTGTGGTTGGTGAAAAAGGAAATTCTTGTGGTACTATTGCCTTTTTCAATATTGAACCAAAACCATAATCTTAACCAAATGTTTTGAGTTGACTAAACATAAACATAAAAATGTTAGACATGCTTTAGTTGACATGAGCATAAAGGAAAACACCACCAGTCTTATTATAATCAGCTTTGCATACATTCAAGTTTGCCGATGAGTGAGTATTATTTAAGAGTCACATTTTTATTGAGCCATAGAAATTATGTAGTTTGTTTTTTTTTCTCCATCCCAGGATTAAAGAAAATTCCAATTAGTGTATCAGTCCAAAGCAATTCATAGTTAAACCACCGTGTGGGCTGCATTGTGACTGTTCATACCTTCCATCAGCTTTCTGTAGCTTATAGTGGATTTAATCAGCTACAGTGTGGCTCAATGACAGTTTTAATGCCTGTCATTTCTCTTTAAGCGCTACATCTGTTGCAAACTCTATATGTCCTGTTTTCTTTTTTTTTTTAGCCCCCGCATAGCTCTCACAATGCAGCCCTTTGTCTTTGCCTCTGTGGAACCATATGCTCTTTTGATGCTATTTTGTTGTGTTGTTGCAGTCATGCTGGTGAATAACATAGGTGTGATTGGTTTAAAATAAAACTGACATAACTGGATTCACACATACACACACACACATTCACATTCCTTTAGATAAATATATACCGTAGCTGCTCGCTGCATGTTAAAGAGCTGTGAAAATCAGCTCTAAACTGTTCGTTGCCATGATTGTTAGTGATGACTCATTAGCCCAACCCTTAGATGAAAAGTGATATCAATAGGCTTTAGCTGCCAATGGTTTCATTCAATTACTATAAGTGAACATCTCTAAATCAGTGTACATTTACAAAGACTAAACATGCGGTTAGGACAAGTTTTGTTGAAAAAAAGAAGGGAAAAACAAGGACCCCACAGACCTCATTTACTCTTTTAATAGAATCCCTAATCAGAGATAAAAAGAATAATGGAGGCTTCAGGCAGCTTGAGTGTTTGGAGGGCTTAATGAGATAACAGAGGATCTATGCACAAACAACACCAATTTTCAGAAGAGAGGAAAAGGCTGAGATGGGGGGCAAAAACAAACAAATAAAATGAGGGCAAAGGAAATTCATTCCGGGGTTGATTTGTTTGCATAATCAACAATAACCCAGGTTTCGGGATGAGTGTCGCCTCTTTCCGATTTAGAATTCAGAGATGTTTTATGAGTCACATACACTACATACAGAGTAGATGCTAGACTAAACCTGCTGACCTGAACAGACAGTCTTTGAGGCCCATTAAATGACAATCCCTGTATCCTACCTTGCATGTAAAACATTATCACAATAACCACTTCTCATCAAAAGGTGTATCGGATTAGTTATTACTACTATTAGAGTACTAACCTTAATACCATTTGGGCTTCTAAATTTTACTTTATTTATGGGGAAGATTGATATTTGATTGGAGAAGTTAGTCAATACAATAAAACTGGATATTTAAGTGTTTATCCTCATAAAAATAGATACCAGAGACATAAAGGTATCTTTGGTGCCAATCCACTCAACCAATACCAATACTCAATACAGTATTGAATAAACTGACCAAATTCCTGAATGTATTTCCTTTGCTACTGATACGGGACATTTCTCATCATCTGCACTAATAGATATTTTTACATAAACAATAGAATGTAATTTGAAAGGAGCAGCTCACAGTGACGTTCCCACCGACAATCATCACTCAACTCTGCAGTTCCCCTCAGCCCTATGGACTGTTTTAATGCTTTTCACCTCATTGTTTTGGTTTTCCAGCCCACAATTTTATTTGAGCTTCAGTCACACCACTGTCATCGAGCCTGTTTCCACCAACAATTTTCAGAAAAAAAGCTCTGACAAACCCACTGTATACTACCTACCCAGTCCTAAATGGAAGACAGACAAAGTTAGCGACATAGTTTAGCATTTAGCTACTAAAGAGCCAGATATTAACCTCAGGAGTTGGTGGAAACCAAAACAGAACTGGCCAGAAACACAACCCCAAACGAATGCTAATGTTCTGTGTGTTCTAAATGTGTAATTATAGCAATTGTTGGCTCATGTGCCATTACCTTTTAAGGTCTTTTTATGTCATTGTTGTGTTTACAGCATGTTAGGGTTAGGGGTTAGGGTTAGGGTTCAGCAGCCAGGGGGGCGGGGTTGGAGAGGACGTCAGGGAACTAACTGCACCTGGGTAGTTTAGGCCTCCTTCCTATTTAGGTCTTTTCTTTGTTAACTTCTCTCTCTTCTCTTCCTTCCAGGCCTCCACCAGCCAGATGGGTTAGAGTTTTGTTTTGTTTGCACGCATCACATACTTCACTAATCCACACATTGCATTCATGACTGATTTAGCTGACTAACATTATTATATTTTCTATTAGGTTGACAATAAATTGAATTTTTAGAAGCTTTATGTGTGATTCCCTTCTTTTGTCACTGACTCTGAGTCAGTTCATGACACACGTCTGAAAGCTTGTTGATCCACAAAAAGCTATGCCTGCTAGTAAGATGTGTTGTATACTATTGAAATTTTGAAATTGCCGTTTGATGTCATCATCATTTGATATGATTAAATGGAATGATTAAATGAAAATGTCTTGTCATGCTTTAATTTTGGCAGATATTGATTTTAGTTAAGATTATGATAACTGGTGATTAATAATAATTCTCTGATAGGGAATTAGATATGTTGAGATGAGAGACGTTATAGCCGTAGTTTGCTCTCCCAATCTGCTCAACTTTCCTCAGGCTGTCAGACTGTCCTGACTGGAAGCTTTTACAAAAATTGGTAAAGATGCCAAGTGAAGAAGAGGATTATAGATTTGTTATTTTATTTGAGCAGTGGAACAAGAGGCAGAGTGCTGAATTAAACTGTCTTTGAAGTAGATCCTAGCAGTGTGATCGTGTGCTTAAAGGTTTTAGTAAGCTCTGCATGATATCTAAAAATGTCCAGAAGATTAGACTTAATGAAATGACATTTTAGTTTACCTGTCAGTTAAGCGAGATGACCTAAAACATTAGTCCCATGAGTTGGCCAGAGTGACAGGTTGGTTCCTTCAATTGCTCACAGTACAAGACTGCCACCGAAACTATTGAACATGTTTGATAATGATCAGGACAGAAATGATGGCAATTAAACCAGGCTGTGCCGACCTTGTCACAACAGAGAGGAGACGCGACAATCATGGCCTTGCTGATTTCCAGATCCTGAGAGAACCAACCTGGGTCAATCAAATCAGCCATGTGGTCATTTAAAGATTCCTTGACCCTAGCCAAGACTGTGTAACGAATTAAGCTCCACATCAGGAACAAATCTGAGACGGACAAGCAATCGCAGAATGTAAAAATGCTACAAAACATCAGTCTTCATGGCTATCAATAAAATGTAATGAAACATGAGAAAGTATACGCTAATTGGCCAATAGGGTGCACCTCATCATTTGTTTGTTCATTGATTGTTGCATGACATCAGACTCCTGTAAATAGATTTGGTCAAAACTGTTACTAAACCTCCAATAAGTCTGTCACAGCTGATAGCTGTCTCTCCTTGCTAACAAGGTTCACTGCAGGGGAGGAGGCCCTGGAGATTGGTTGTTCTCCCTGAGGTGAAGCTCTAAAGCAACTCCTCTTTTAATATCCCACTACTTTTTGTATCAGCTTTGTACCAAATTCTACATGAAAAGAAAGAAAATGAGACACCGCATGAGTGTGGTACGGTGAAAAATAAAGATGAAAGCAGTAAAGAAGGTTATGTAAGAAGGCTGTTCTTTAAAGCTGCATCGTTTGATTTCTTTTAGCCACTTGGTGTCAGAAGAACTCCATTACAAGTTGACAGACACATAGCCTATTCACACAACTAGCAGATGTAGAGCAATACTATCATTTATTTGGAGCCTTGTGTCTATACACCAGATCAATCTAAGTTCAGCATTCTTTTTAGCTCTGGTTTAGTCTCAACCAACTCCTGAGAAAGATATCTGAGTCTTTAGCTCTTAGTGTAGATGTTCCACTTCACCAGTTAGTCGCTAACTGTCTTGTTTTGTTGTTTGGTGTTGGGCAGTAAGCATGAAGTGATTATAAGCATGTGTTTGCCAGAGCAGTGGCCTGGTGCCGCTGGAAACAGAGCTGATGAGAGCATTGAGACTAAACCATACAGTGAATGGGTCAGAAAAACAAAACAAAAGAGGCAAAAAAGCACTATAGAAATGCAGAGTTGGTGATAATTCCCAGGTGGTTCCTCACTGCAAGTATTTTAACATTGATTTGATTTGATTTATTGAATAGGACAGTGTGCAGTATTAAGAATAAATGATGCACTGCACCAGAGTTAGCTTGAAGCTAATTTGCATCTGTAGTCCATTACAATTATTACATCACTAGAGTCCTTGTCGATATAATAAATATTGCTGGTTGGAATTTTTAAAACAAGAAAAATGTATTTTTTGTTTTCTACCAATCTTAGCCAACATCACTAACTGATAATTTGGAGACACTGGATTGAAATTTCAAGTACTCTAAAATACATTCCTGCACATTTAAAAAATGTAGGGTCATTTTTTTTAGCAAGACTTCACTGAAATACAACTTTTCACTTTTTCACCTTTTAATGCCTGTTTTCTGCAGTACATTTATAGTCTCACATCCAAATACCTAAGATATTAAGGGAAAAAGACGACAGAGGTAGCCTAACCATAAATAATGGTAGTGCGTCATTGCCGGTTATCAGACACTAATAATGTTTATTACCTGACAAAACAGTTTTTATATAGCTGAAATACAGCAGTTATAAAAATGTGTAACCTTAAACCGCATCTTTAAGGCAGACAAGCATTATCTGGGAAACATCACAACGTCACTTTACATGGATCTAAAATTAATACCAAATTATGTTCACCGAATGAGTTAGTGTCTGTTTATGAGTCTTAAAAAACCATAAATGATCTTTTAGAAGGAGTACATGTTTACTGTAAGCTGGGTTTCATTAAATTTAACAATATCTTAATAGAGCAAGGCAAGCTAATTGCTAATGCACCCTAAATCCACAAAGATATAACGAGATATAACGTTACGGTGACATTAGTCCTAAAAGGGAATTAACATATATATGTTGTCAAATCAATCAACATACATGATTGATATTTACTTTAGCAGACATTGTAGGATGACATGTCTTCAGGTGTCCTTTCAAATTGATTGTTTTTTCCACCCATCTTAATTCCACAAGGCACAAAACACATCCTCACTGGGAACAATACATTCAGTCTTTCAGTTTGCATACATGTGAATGAATGTGTCCACAGGATGTTCCTCCTTTTTTCTTCCCACCTGACAGGCTGGTGAAGACGAGGCACTCATCGTCTGAGAGGTCAGCTCTGCCAGCAGCAGCTAATGGTTTTGTTCAGCTTTTTAAGCTAGCTAGCTTAGATTTATTAGTAGGCTCTGGCACTGACAAGGTTAGCTTGTTCACAGTCGTACTGGAAGCTGGCATTTGAGCAGGCGCCGGACATGCACCGAGCACGAAAAAAAATCATCCAATGAGATGAGGCAATGAGAATTTGACTTGCACTTGCAGATAAATAATTGGTTAAAAAGGAAAACAACCAATGCTTTGAAGTTGTCCGTCTGAACAGAGCCAACTATTTTGTCTCGTCTTTACTCATCAGGGCATAATGAACAGAGGTTTCAACGTAATTTTTGTTGTCAATATTTTTTTCATTTACATTGTCAGTACAGTTTAGTCATTAAATAAAATTACATCAACAAATGCTTATTGTCAAAGTTTTTGCTGACAAAATGAACACTGGAGGAGCACAATACACAAACACACTGGTCCTTTAATGGCTGAGTGAGATACGTGCTGACCTCTGACCCTACTGTTGTCCATCTTAGAGTTAATGTGTGTAGGCTGCCCTTTGGGGCTTATCATTAGGTCTCCAGGGTGTGAGCTCAGACAAAATCACTGTACTGCCTTTGCATCGATTCAGCAGAAATTTCAGTTTGACGCCAGAGTGGTAATTGAGGAAACTGCTTTTCTCCAGCCGCATAGGCAGAAAGAATGAAAAATGGGGCTAAGAAGTGAGTTTTAAGCCATAGATTTTCTAATTACAAAACTGTCATAACACTGGTGAATATTTACAGTTGCAGACATTATTTACAAGATATGTCATATTGGTTTTTGTGCAGGAAAAGGTTCCTTCTGCATTTATTTTGTCCTGTCACTCAGACTGTGAAGAAATGAAAAGAAACCCCAAAAATTAACAAACCTTTATCTTTCAGGTAAAAGGGAAAAAAAAGCAGGCCTCCTCTTTAATTTATTGAAAAATGACACTCTAGGGGATTTTTCAGCATACAAATGTCATTTTGTGCAAACAACAGCTATGCCGAACCACAACAGAGACATTTCTGTGTTATATGTGCAGGTGTGTGTGTGTGTGACTCATTGATTTCCTCTCTGAACCCCCAAGGCTTGACCGTGCCTGACCTAGCAGACACTGCTGCCATTTAAATGTAAGAGGGACGGCATACAGACAGAGATGAAGCACTGCATCACTGCATGATCCTCAGCCCCCGAACCATAAAACATGCTAGAATCAGGACGCTAATCTGAGACCAGTGTGCTTGAACTGCTACTGACGTTGGCACGAAAATGAGCTTTAATATAATACCCAGCAATGATCCCTGCTTTTTTGAAAAGATCTACGTCTAATAAGCTCAGATTTTTTACGAGTGGGTGTCCTCTGTCACCGAGGTGGTTTGTGAGAGATATTTAGCCCAGAGGCACACATACATACATAACATCTTTGAATGAGGACAATCATGAACACACATACAGAGTGTTAAGCTATTTGCAGAAGCTTAGTGTCCCATAATTTCATATTCATAACGACAAAATGTTATTGCTTTGCTTATAGGACCCCATTAGCTTCTTCTAGCACAGTTGCTAGTCTTTGTTGGGTTCATGAATACACAAAAATAACATGATGTGGAAACAAAAATACAAACATTAACAGTTAGAAAAGAAAGAAATAAACAGGAATGTGAAATGCAGGAAAAATGAAACATAACTGACTTACTGTCATTATAAAATAGTGACTACAAAGTTAAATATTTTCATTAAAATATGTGTCACTTGCAATTGTTAAGTCTTTGTATTTGTGATATAGTTGATGTGAATTGGCAGCAGCGGGTCGTGTGTATGTTTTGTATTAAGCAGTCCCAACAGGCTCTCATGTGATTTTGTGATTATGGTGATCAGAGATCGCTGTGTAATTCGCAGCATTTCATTTTATTGAATAAATTAATTAATTGCAGTGTACAGGGTTTTACCAGTTTTTACAGTTATAGTGGTATCAATTGGACAAAATCGTAAGCTATCAATGCAGCGATTGATTGTGTTTGCGGTTCATTTCTGTGATCGGAAATTCCTGAAGGGACTGATTAAGCTCAGGTCCCTCTCTCATTCTCATGTTATTGCTCTGGACAAATGAGTACAACTTTGACCTTTTGGAATAGAGATCATTTGTTGTTTGTTGTCCTCTTGTGTGTGATTGGAGGAAAAAAAACATTTGTTTGCCCTTTAATTGAAATGCAGGTTATAGTCTGAGAGGTCTGGTAATTCAAACACGTTACATCAGAAACAAAGATCAGAAAAAAATGTGCAGATATTTTCTTTCTTTTCTGGGGGTTTTGATCATTTTTTATCTCTGTATCTCTGCAACAGTGCATTTGTTCACATGATTGTGTCCATGTCCATTTTTAGCACTTCTTAGTTGTTATACATAAAAATACGCTTGTAAATATTTATAGTCATTCTATAATACAATGCTAACAAAATTATGTACTAACAAAATGTGACAGTAATGGAGGATCACATTGTGTTATTTGGTTTCAAGGCCCTTTGAAATTGGTTTTATTTGATTAATTTATTGAATTTATGGTGCATTACAGATTACAGAAAAATTATAATATTAACAGTTGTGGTGCTTGTGTATGGAAGTCGAGAATGGCCATGCTTGAAATTATTTTTTTAATGCTTTTATCTCGAGATCACCATTTAATTATTTTTTTATCTTGAGATAACAAAGCTTCTTTTCTCATGACAACGGGTTAATTTATCTCATTAATGTATGGCATTGTATAGCAATCACAGAATGGACTGCATCAGTATAATACAGAACCTGCATATGTGAAACCTGTGTGTTCAATATGTACTCTATATGTGTAAAATGTCATATGTGTGAATCTTCTGTTCATGCCCATAAAGCTATTTGATTTGAATTGAATTGAATTGAATTGATAGAGAGATGGGGGACTCTAGGGCTTTTTTTTCTGTTTGCATTCGCACTGCCAATAGGAATGCTGAAGTGACATAAGCTGGCTGGCGGTTGGTATAGCAACTCCACTCCTGCGCGAGATACAACAACAAGAAGGGGGACGCCATGACTCCGTCACATAGAGTCCATAAAGCCTGGACTTCACTGTCGGTCCATTTGTCCATTTTTTTTTAAGGCTAATGATAAAAGCTGTTGTTTACATGTGTAAAGTTTTACATGGGTTTTTAAAAATGGCGGTTGCCGGTGCTGCGTGGGCTCATGTGTTTGACCAATCAACGTACACTTATGTCACTCAAGGTTCCTCTTGTGCTGGGAGAGTATCTACCCTGAAGTAGGAGCTAAAAAAGTCCCTCAAAACAGCATTCAAAGAATAACAAAAAGGGGATAGTTAATCCAACAGAACAGTCCAAAAGCGCCTATTGTTTTATTATCATTTGAATAACTGAAAGCTAACAAGCCAATTGCTACAATCATAGCCGACGGGCAACAGGCAGGGATCAGCTAGAGTAAGACTTCAAATTAATATGAAAAACAACAGGAAAAATGTAATGTGATTCATCTCACCTTGTTTAGTTTTAGCAAAAAAAAAAAAAAAAACAACAAACCAATTCAACAAACAAAGGCAGTTTGATATCTGGAAAATAATTTTAAACTGTAGCATTCACAGGAAGCTCACTTAGTCAGTCATGAGTGGTGTAGTGGTTGCTAAGGAAACCAAGTCCTCAGTGACTTAATACTGTATGTGTCCTCAGGTAACTAAATGAAAAGTTTTCAGATAGACTTCAACAGTGTATTTTTTCATTATGGTTGGTGATCATGATTACTAATTAATGCAAGCTGAAATAGCACCTGGGGAAAATGCTGTTATTCTACATATTAAAGTACACTACACAAACACTGTCCAGTATTTATCATGTTTAAGAAATGAATGCTATCATATCAATGTCTTTCTACAGTCCTGTATCACTGACAGCATCCCAGGCAGGTGTGCATTTTTACTGGGAGATCAATGTTGGATTGATTTTGACACTCTAGAGCGAATACAGCTGTCTGAAGACTTATTATCCACAGGAGCATTTAAAATAATGTCAGTAACTCTACAGAATATCACTTTTATTCACATAAACTATCAAAAAAAGTGTAGCCTGTGGTGAAGGTTACCAAGGTCCTTGAAGACCTCAAAGGTAGCTATGGCAGTGCGCATGTTTTTGATTTAAATTCAATTTCCTCTATCTATTATCTATTTTCTTCTTCAACATAAAGGTGTTTTTGCCTCCTCGCTGCCTACGAATGTGGAAGAAGGTTCAGAGTAAACACTTAAATGCCTCTTGAGACATTTTAGAGGTGTATGCATCTGAAGGATGCCTGAATACTGACTGCACTTAAAGTGCTCTTTGCTCAGTTTATTGGTAGTTTGGGCAAGTGGATAAACACAGAGCTACAGTGGGCAAAATAAAGTGTAATGTCTCAACTTTCTCTGGGACATTGATAATGACACAAACATTTTAATGTGTATTTCTGAGCCATGTTTGAAGCTGTGGGATTTTTAATATGAAAACATTGATGGTCATACAATATGCTAAACAAACACATCACTATAATCTTACACTTGACCTATATAATAGGATTATACTGCTTGATGGTAAACAACAGATGGCATCGAGATGTATATAATAGCAATACTGAAAGTTACAAGTATAAATGAGCAACAGGCAAAAGGTTAAAAATAAAACTATGTGCAGAGACTAAATATAAACCCTATATGGTGACAGAGTTCAAGCTAACAGCAGGATTATCATACAGCAACACAATATTTACATGTTTATAGTGTTACAGAAGAGACAAAAGTGTCTTGTTCCATGTTCTCATACGTGAGTATCTTATTTTATCTGCAGTATATTATTGCAAATTGAATATCTTTGGACACTGGACCATCGGAGGAACCAAAGAAACCATTTGATGTCATTTTAGGCTCTACAAAATTTTAATTGGCATTTTCTAGATGAGAAGTTTAATAGATTTGAAATTAGTTGCAGTCATTTTTATATTATACACAATGTGGAAATCATCAGTTAAATCAGTTTTGTGTCTATATAATATAATATTGTCCTTAGAAAATGTCAGGTACAAAAAAAAGCATTTTTTTAATGTATGAAAAGTGCACCCATCTATGTTCCATACCTGCTTATCATGTGCAGGGTCACAAGGTTTCATTTATTTGTGTGTTTATTTTAATTTTGATATATTTCTATTACAATGTATTTTAGCCCCTAAAGACAAAACACCTACAAAAGTGAAAACACGTTAAGAGAAATGACATCCAAATTAACAGAAAATAAAAGGAACATATACCAAAACACAAACCAATATTAAAGCACAAATATTAATAGGAATGCAACAAAAACACATTTTGTAGCATCAGGATATGTCCTTTAACTCCTACATAAAGCGAATTTCAGTGACTTCCTTTTTTTACTCATGCAACATTGTAAAAATCAGGCACATCCTGTCTCAAAAAGATGAATAAAAACTACTTCTAGGCTGGATTATTGCAAGTCCTTATTATCATGCTGCCCTAACAAGTCACTAAAGACTTCCCAGCTGGTCCAGAATGCTGCTGTACGTGTTCTGACAAAAACTAGAAAAATAGATCATATTTCTCCCATTTTAGCTCCTCTGCACTGGCTCCCTGTAAAACATAGAATAGAATTTAAAATCCTTCTCCTCACCTACAAAGCCCTTAATGGTCAGGCACTATCATATCTTAAAGAGCTCATAATACCCTATTACCCCACTAGAACAGTGCACTCCCAGAAATCAGGCTTACTGGTGGGTCCTAGAATTTCTAAAAGTAGAATTGGAGGCAGAGCCTTCAGCTATCAGGCTCCTCTCCTGTGGAACCATCTTCCAGTTGCGGTCTGGGGGGCAGACACTCTCTATTTTTAAGAATAGGCTTAAATGTTCCTTTTTGATAAAGCTTATAGTTAGGTCGGCTCAGGCTCGCCTTGGACCAGCCCCTAGTTATGCTGATAAAGGCCTAGTGTGCCGGGGGACTTCCCATGATGCACTGAGCTCCTTTCTCCTCCTCCCCCTCTCCATCTGTATGCATTCATGTACCATTAATGCATGTTACTAACTAGTAGGGATGGGCCCAAATCCAAATACGTTATTCGGCATAGCACAAATAGTAGGGTTTTTACAAACATTTATTTGGTAAAAAAATATTTTAAAAATTATTTGTTTTTGGGAAGAAAGAAAAAACCATGTCAAATACCAGCGCACAGGTCAGTTACATCACTATCTCAGTCTCTCTCCTCTGCTCCACTGTTACGTCTGTCAGCAGGTCTCAACGGGGGGAGTCACATCCACCCACTACATGACGCACATGTCCTTAATTGGAAATCACTTTCGGAGTAGGGGTGTTCCCCAGAGATAAAGCTGAGCTACTGATACATGTGAAGTGCTTTCAAGGGACTCTCCAAAAAGAAGGAGCTGGCGTGGAGGTGGGTTGCAAGCAGCTTGCAGAGGAAGCAGCAAGGGTAGACAGACTGGAGCAGCTTTAAATAAGGCGCCATGTATGAGATTTACCAATTGAATGCATAGAAGGAATCAGCTGAGCTATCAGCTGATGTAGGCTGGCTTGAACTTTGTGGCTTGCCTAAACTAATACTTTGCTCAATTTCTATTATTATTGTTGTTATTATTATTGTTGTTGTGCTTCTTTGTGTCTCTCTCTCCCCTTTCCCCCTCCCTCTTTCTATCTCAACCAAACTGGTCAAGGCAGATGGCCGCCCACCTAGAGCCACCTAGTTCTGCTTGAGCTTTCTTCCTGTTAAAGGTGAGTTTTTCCTTGCCGCTGCTGCCAAGTGCTTGCTCATCTGGGAATGCTGGGTCTCTGTAAATTAGAGATTACAGTCCAGACCTGCTCTATGTGAAAAGTGCCCTGAGATAACTTCTGTTGTGATTTGGCACTATTTAATAAAATTGACTTCACTTGACTAGAATTTACAAATACACATTACACAAACATACATATATATTACATTTACAGGACATTAACAGGTGATGTGCAGATCACAGAGTCCATCACAGTCCAGTTTGTCAGCTGCTTCCTCGGTGCGTGTCAGATCAGAGGTCATGCCAAGGAAAGAGAATTCCCTTACTGTACCATTATAACAAAGAGCTGTTTATCAGGAAACCAGTTTCACTGCCAAACCCCCCACCAAGCCCCCTTGTAAAAAGTAAAACTGACAAAGACATACCTTGTTCACCATTGGATTCCCCTGCATGGGCTGCTCTCACTGTAGGTAACAGCAAGTAATTAGTCCATAATCCAGCACAGGCCATGATATATTATAATTAAGTACAGTTAAGGTTCATCTTGTCAGCAGATATTTCTGAAGTTAATTAAAAAGTGTTCCAATTCAGAGGTAAAGCAGCATAGTTTGCAACTCCAGGTATCTGAGAATGTTTTTTTTATTATTATTATTCATTTATTTTTACATCCTTTGATTCATTTCTTACTTTGTCTATAAATAAGTATAAGCTGAATACATAAAAGTATTTACAACCCAAATTTCAGTATCCACCCCAATACAGGATTATGTTTTATGATTATGTATAATTTCAACCACAGGTATTAGCATCCGATTCCATTTCTCCTGAATATTGAATATGGCACACCTGATTTAAAATATTATACAGAGTTTCCATAATTCACACAGACACTTAGATCTTCTGGTACTGTAACCATCAGTTTTACAGTCCAGCCATATATTTTTTATGTTATCAAAAGTGTCTTCTTGATAAGCTGGAAGTGCTGATGTCTTAGCGTTTAATTTGCGTCTCTTTGGCTTTTTGCCAGTGTGATTATTGACGATTCTTTCCAACCACTACGTTGTTGTGATGCCTGCTTTAACAAACTTGTGCTTGCCGTATATATTTGTGGGTCAGCAGACAGAAGGAGGTGTGAAAGCCCACAGCATCCCTTCAGTTTCCCCACAGGACTAACTGAAGGATTCTCCTACAGGCAGATGGCTATCTGCATGACTTTATGTGTGCGTCTGTTTTGTGATGCTATCACAAGACAGAGGGAATGGCGCATGGTTTTACAACAAGCATCTTAAAGGTTGTTTTACACTTTGCTGTACACTGTTAAATTGATTTGAACCAAGGCTGGATTTACTGAGGTTCAGCCATTCAAACTGGCGTAATATTCAAAGTAAGCAGCAATGCAAAACTCAAAATATTATTCAATCTTTTGTCTTCTGTCTGTTTTGCATCCATGCTATTTTCTCTTGCCTCATGGGTATATCAATTATTTCTCTTTCTCTCTTTGCCTTTGTCCCAACTGTCCCTAACTTTAAATCCATGTCTTTTTTAATGAGATTTTATTAAATGAGCAGAATATACAATAAGATACGGGAGAAACAAGATATCTACTTATGTATATCTAGGCACTTGCTATTCACACTATCTGATTGGGAGAGTTTAAATCAAGAACATATTGAAAAAGAAAAAAGTTGCACCTATATAAGAGACAATATCACATGTAGATAGTTTCAAGGCATCAGACATTACTAAACCAAGTTAGTTACAACATTTCTCTGTATTTATTTAAACATTTTAAAGTGAAAGGAAGTAAAAAAAAAAAAAGTGTGCAAAGCATTTTACATGTACCAACATAAATATGCCATGTTGCACCCTCCATCCGACAAAATTAATTTTATAATAAAAAGAAAAAAATATGTGTGTTTTGCATTTGTGCTTACATTTGACATTTTGCAGATAAAACCTGTTTTGGTGCATAATTTAATTGTGATTTCGCAGCTTAATCTAAGAGGAAGACCGCCAACCATCAAATCAAAAAGGTCAAGCTTGCCATTCAAAGCATTTTGGGGGCTAGCATTAGTAAATAATATGTATGGTGATGATGGATATGCAAAAATGGCTTAATGTTAAAACAAATTCAACTGACAAAATAAAGACACATCCGGCTTGGACTGTCAGGGGACCACAACTTCAGCCTCCAGATGATCTTTGAAGTGAGAGACTTAATCAACTAGTTCTGCAGTGGTACCCTGACTGTCTGTTTTGGAGTCGTTCTTTTGTGTCATTGTGGTACCAGACTTGTGAATGGCAGATGTGGTATTTTGCTATCCTTGACAAGTGTAGTGACTGCTATGAGACTTGGAGTAACACCTGGTGCGTCTATACTGCGATGTGTGAAAATTCATCCTCAGTATTGAGGAATATCTTCACTGACCACCATCGGTCCATGCACCCTGCACGCAAGGCGCAGCTGGTGCAGCTGGCCGTCGAGAGAGAAACCTCACATGCAAATGCCTGAGTGAATGAAAGGAGAAGGTCCTTGGGACAGAGTCGCCTGCAGCTCTTCTAACAGTGAGTTCAGTGGTTTAAAAAAAAACAAACTGTAGGTGGTGAGAGTTGCGGAGTGTGTTAAGAAACTCTGCTGTGAGGCCAAGTTCACTGAGCTGTGGAATAAAGCCAACGATGCTCACGCTGCTCAGGACAAATAGATTTCAAACCCATTTAAACTCAGGCTTGTTATGTTATGTCGTGGAAATTTGGAGAAATGAATCAGCTTTTGCTTCATCAACATCCTTGTTTTTGTTCATTAAATTTGTATTGAAAATGCTTGTGCTACGCTGTGATGCGCTCTGACACAGACATCGAGTGAACCCTTTTTGCTGTTGAGATTGTGTAATTAACCCTGTTTTTGTATTAAAGCGCAGGTTGTTAAGCGTTGTCTTAATATGATGGGTTCTCTCGTCACATAGTGCTTTTGGTATTTTTACCCTGTAAAAGTATATATTTTCAACTATGTTTAAAGTCCAGCCCCCATGTGAAAACTGATTTTTTTTTTAAATGTTATAAAATTCAAAGATGATAGTAAATGCATACAAGGGTGGATCCTTAAACAACAGAATAAATAAGAAAGCAATAGTGTACTACAATATAAAACTATGTATTCATGAGTTCAAAGGACCTTTGAAATGACTACAGTTTTGCACTCAAATAAGAGACAGTTTTTCATTCCCTTGAATTCATAAGTTCCGGTGTATCCAGATAAATACTGAACATGGAAAATGTTTGGAATATCCATCTCTCCTTCCATCCTTTTTCCCAGTCTCTTGTCTGATGCTTTGCAGTGGGCGGGGTCGAGTGAGTGAGTGACGGCTCCTGCACTGTGCCTCTGCTCTGATCCGTCTGGGACTCAGGCTTCTCGCTGGTAACTGCCTCATCTGCCGCTGCAGAGCCCCCCTCCTCCCTGCAACCCCCCCTCCTCCCACTCTCATTATCTTTATCTGTATACACACCTCCACTCCCCTTTTCCATGTTTTTCCTGTTTTCTGTATGCACTGTGCATCTTGACTCACTCCCCTCCCTGCTAACGGAGGTGGGCAAGCTTCCCAGCGCTGGTGCATCTAGCAGGTGCAGCCTCTTTCTCTCCTCCCTCCCTCCCTCCCTCCCTGCCTGCCTGCCTGCCTCTCTCCCTCTCTCCCTCTCTCTATCTCTCTTCCCTCACTCTACCATTGTGCACACTCCGCTCTGTCTGTGCCTGCGTTTTTTCCCCCCTCTCATTCGTTCTCTGTCTCTTAGCGGCGGCAGCTCAGGGAGGCAGCTGTATGTGCGTCTGCATCACAATCACCACAGGTAAAGACAGCTGCATCGTCGGATGTTGCTAACCCCACAGGGGTGAGGGAGCCTCTACTGCTGCGGTTGCAAGTTCTCATCCCTGCGCGGGGCGCACAATTCTAATCATCTCCAAGAAAGCATCCTGGAGGAAAGGACGAGCAGAGGATCCCAGCAACCCGACCAACATATCACAGGCTGACTCGAAAGAGCAGAGTCTTTCAGGGACTGAGGAAAAAACACCACTCAGAAAGAGAGAAG